>NW_014040056.1:27808-34494 GCF_001186125.1 Sphaeroforma arctica JP610
AGGTTCTTTGAGAACCTGACGAACTCTTTTCGTTGAATACAATCACTTGCTTTTGGGGTATTTGTTTGTATCATCAATGGCTTGTTGTGTACGAATTTCAACTTTCTTACCTATTTCAGTACGTATACTATCTCAATATTGCCCAGTAGCATTTGGTGTAATAATACAGAAACGTGTGTAAGCGTAAGGAACTTAGGACCAGTGCTGCTACCTCTTATGTATTTTCCTGAGAGGGGGAAGTTATATTGAGCAGTGAGATACAGTACCGCCAAACTCTCTACGCTCAACTGAATATGAAGCCATAACCGGCGTAGCACGACAAAGTGCATTTCTGAACAAAATCTAAAACACGGTGTCCAAATCGTTGGGTTGATTCGTCAAAGACGTACTATGTTGGTTTGTTCAATCATTCACCCAATGTACTACAAAACCGGAAAGTTCGCAGTTTAAATTTTGACCTAGGTAAATTAGGTTATGGCAACCAATCAGTTGGTACTATGCTAGTACTATTGTCCAGCAATCCGTCTAGGAGTGGTGATCCCAGGGTGGAACGTTCAGAGAAATTCATCCAGGAGTGGATCGTGCGGACAAAGATCAAAACATTCGCGACACTTTCCAGCATTGTAGTAAAATAGGTAAATAATTGAACGAATGAACTCAGTACTATGTTCGACGGTTTAGTCATTCACCTAGTATAGTACAGTAATAGGTTGGTTAGTTCAGTCATTTACCTAATTTACTACAGTATTAGGTTGGCTGGTTCATTCATTCACCTTATATAAAACGAAACCGGAAAGATCGCGAGTTTGAATCTTGTCGTGGTTAGATTTTGAGTTAAGAGTCAATCAACTGGTACTATGTCAGCACTATTGCCCAACGCAGAATTTTCAGAAAAGATCCGCATAGAATTGGTGATCCCGCCATCACATATATAAACATATGAGTAAATATATGTAGTACCACGTACTTGTCGTAAATGCAGTAAATAGCATCGTAATTTCATTATCCATCGAAGTGCAGACTTCCTGTGACTGCTATCTCTTGCTATTGCAATATATAATATATTATACTGCTATTTATGATATTTATTTATTCTACGGAATCAGGTTCAGAAAAATATCGAAATACTTGCGACACTTACAGTTTTATGGGAAACTAAGTATATGTCTAAACAAACAAACTTATTACTAGGTTGGTTGGTTCAGTCATTCAAAAAGTATACCACAACCTACGTCTCGCCTGATCATGAACGCATACGCACCTATGCCTTTGCAGGTTATTTATCTTCCCTATCGCCGAGTGTACATATGCAGGCCTGGAACGCCTTTGCAAGTACGGGGGTTCAGTATTGTATCTGATGTGTGCTCGTTGATAGTCTTCTTGACCACTGAAATTCTCAAGGTGGGTGCTATAGTTTTATTGCACGCCAGCCGCCGCACGGCGCCAATACCTCTATTAATACGCGGCGACCCTTCGGGCGTGTGGGTGGCCATAGACAAAACTCCACTGATGCCGATGACTCAGTTGACGCTACTTGGCGTGCCAAAAGGCGTGGTAAGCCAATCATATTGGCAATATCTACGCCGAAACATTTTGTATTTTTTGTCGTCATATTTGTGTTGATTATCCTTGCCCTTTTTCTATCTATACTAAATATGACCTAAATTCCCGTGTGCACACAACCCCAAGTATACATATTAGTGTCTCCTCTGTTTTAGTAGCTATACATAGAATATGGGTGTTGGAGGTCTAATTCCGGTATAGATGTTTTATATTTACGTGTGGTGAGCTTGCGGACATAGAAGAATCTGTCAAACTGACAATGTCAATGTTGATTCACAAGTTCTGGAATGTTCATGAAACAGAAATTGTCTGTAATATAAAGTCAACCGAGATTGTTATGAAAGGTTTAAAATAGATATATGGCGGAAGATTAATGTAGTGAATAATTGGATAAAGAGGATAACAGTATTACCAGTATTCGATGGAAAGAGAGTGGTTGGTAAGTGAGCTAATGCATCGCGATCTAAGAAACGCATGCATGCAGTAGAAGGGGTCGACTGTGACGGTGAAAGTATATATAAGGCGTGTAAGTCGACAGTTGGTGCTTTGCGAGAATGATAATGAGTATGCTTGCGGAGAATGAAATAGACTTTATACTCGCTCCGCAGGAAGTGGAACAACTGATCACTTACCGGTAGCGCACAGAAATAGCTGACTATTGTATATGCTATGTTTTAGACCGTGAGAAAAATTTCATAGATATTTACCTTTATAGAAATAGAAGACTAGAGAGACTATTCAAATATGATGATGTTAGTGTAAGATTTGGTTCATTTTGAGAGAAACCTAGTGAATGTGAAGTGTGGCCATCGATATCGCAAGAGTTTTTATATTACGTAAGGATATATGGACTTGACGACATGCTATATCTGTGTGCCTGTCTGTTTAAAACAGACTATAGGCAGCGTACTGGTGTATGGCCTACGGGCCAATTGAAATACATAAGGGTGGGGCTTGTCACAGTTGATTCAATTTTACAATATCGGCATTCTTCTGATCTAAGCAAATTGGTTTAGACCGCATATGTTTTACTGTCAGCCAGTATATGATCCATTCGACAAAAGATTCTCAAAGGGAAGACATCAAGCAGAAAAGATATAAGACACATATGAATGCATACGGTCCAGGTGTGTATACTCCGTGGTTACATCTTATTACTACTACTATATTAAATATAGAGTACTGTATTATGTGGGCGGCTGGTGGGCATGAAGTGAATTCCCGAAGTGCGTTAAATGAACTACAAACTTGTTACTGACACAACTGTAGGATAGCCAACTTTACACGTAATATGCCTCTCGTAGACCTCACTTGTATGAATCGTGTGCACTTACGTGCGTATTCTACAAGTCATGGTCGGTCTATATCTCAGCGTGCAACTAATGTAAAGTGGATGCGCGAGTATATTACTGCTTGTATAAACTCTCGCATAACTACAACCACACGCAAAGTTATAAGCGAGAACCCAGACGCACTATTGTCTAAACATAAATAGATGCAAGAGGTTTAGGTTAAAGAGATGTCTAAACTAGAATTAGTCCCTTACACAAATACGAATCTAGTTAAGATCGATGTAAGCCAAGATATAGTGAGACTATTTCGACAGAGAAGATGGATACTCCTCCACGGGACAAAACGAACAGCAAAAACGGCCTACAGTGGAGCTGAAAATGGGACTATCAGAATCAGAAGGTAATGATCTGGTGATGTATGTCCAAGCCAAGGTAGGGCGATCGATGAATAACACGCCGCAAGAAATATTTTTACGTTTGATGTGTACACCTGTGCGTAAAGGTAATCAAATGCGATATAGAATAGATGTAATGAAGTGCATGCAGAGCTTTGTTTTTCGCAACTCGGATGCATTCATATTCGTACAGCATTAGAAATAATGATAGAACTTAGTAGCAGTGAACCACTGTTGGTGAGAATACTTGGAGCGACAGAGATGTTGTCGCGAGAATTGTGTCAAACATCCCTGCTGTTAATGTGATTGAGCCTCCTATAAGCAAATCATCTGATTTCACCACTATGTAAAATAGCGAATAATAGTAGAAGCACATGCTAACGCATATTTCCTGGAATGCGTTTGAACGTAAAGGCATGGACAGAATATTCTATTTCTGAAAATTGGAAATTACAAACGTACGCAGAGTATGGAGTTCTACTGTGGACAATTAAGTGGTTGTTTTATAAATTGTCTGTTTTCCACTAAAATTGGGATTTCTACAAAACAGGGTTTCAAGTGAATTTGATACTTGGCGATGGCACTTCATATATTCCTAAATCTTCTCAGCGCAAGGTATTCCATTGAGACATGGGATATGATTTTTGACTTCTCCTAGCTAGCCAACTAGATGTGCCCGTCTATTCCTTAAATGGGATGGAGAGTTAGATACCAATGGATGGGGTATAAGTACAAATGTGCCACTGCACCAGCTCGGTGTTTTGATTTACTTTATTTTTTCTCAAATTGGAGTTAGCGATATTTTATTAGTGATTGTGACTGAAGGATTGTTTTGAGACATGAAATTAGATTTTATGCATCCCATGGAATAGATTCTGATCTCAGATAAGAAAACTAAATAAACCTAGACCGACGTAGTGAAAGATTAAAGCGGAGCCATACAGGCAACAGTCTCAGTCTATCCACTAATCTTTTAGATCACTTACGAGGGCTGAAGTTGAACTTATTTTCACTTTTTGTAATTTGATTCTTTAACATAAGTTTATAAACGTAAACAATTTGATATATTATAGTCAGCCTGGATAGACCGATTTTACATAATGTTAAGTTTATAATACGCTATCGATATTATAACGATTTCCAAAGGAAAGAAAGCCATTAAGGCTACAACTACTAAAGGATTTACGATGAGAAGCACTGTGCCAGCTGACGCCCCGGCAGCAGCCGAAAGTTGTAGCGACGACGAAAGTCACACAGCAACAATCAGTCAGGGTCCCACCTAGAAGAAAGCACACTCGTGTACCAGATACAGGCGTAGGTGCGTCTGAATCTACCAGGACTTCGAAAACGAGAAAGGTTAAGAACGTAAAAAGGAAGCAATTTGATACATAATAGTCAGCCTGGATAGACCGACTTTACATAGTGTTAAGATTTATAATACGTTATCGATATTATGACGATTTCCAAAGGAAAGAAAGCCGTTAAGGCTAAAACTACTAAACGATTTACGGTGAGAAGCACTGCGCCAGCTGACGCCCCGGCAGCAGCCAAAAGTGTAGCGACGACGAAAGTTACACCGCAACAATCTGTCAGGGTCCCACCTAGAAGAAAGCACACTCGTGTACCAGATTCAGGCGTAGGTGCGTCTGAATCTACAAGGACTTCGAAAAAGAGAAAGGTTAAGAACGTAAAAGAGAAGCATGACTATTTATCTGCTGAAAGCTCTGAAAGTTATGGCACTAGGGCTAACAGAAAATATGCACTGGAAGATTCAGTGGAATCAGAGTGATGACAAAACAGTTGACACTAACTATGGAATCGTACGCAATGAAATGACAGTCAAGAACGTTCCGTTATCACACGCTCTACGAAGTGTTTAAGGATTTAGCAGTGCATATTCGGGAGTCAGAGGAGTATGATACAGATGGCGAAACAAGCCAGTGGAGGAGGAGAGATATAAGGATCCGAGACGGTCAAGGGAGGAGCTCGAATGGGCATTCACGGTGGAACAGGCCGAGTTGAATGAAGAGAGAGCAGCTGATGGTAAACAACCTGCAGAGAAGAATGACCATTTTGATGATGGATCAGGATTGGATGAGTGGGGAGGACTAGATCAATAATTTCATTCGTCGTTTGTAGCACAGCCAAAGGCATCGGCGAGGCCAGCTTAGAGATTAGACTTTGAAATGAGACATTCTTACCAATAACGGATTCGTGCCGAAGAAGAACCCCAACGTGAATGGATTAAACAGAAGGCAGCAATAGCTTGTACTTTTCGCTCGGGTGTACGGGAATTATATTTTCCGGATGTATATAGAACAATGCCGAAAAGATCAACATCGCCGCGATACATTATGAACGTAGCGGTATAGTATTTCGGATATGAACTGTTTAGAAGGCAGCAATAGCTTGTACTTTTCGCTCGGGTGTACGGGAATTATATTTTCCGGATGTATATAGAACAATGCCGAAAAGATCAACATCGCCGCGATACATTATGAACGTAGCGGTATAGTATTTCGGATATGAACTGTTTAAGAATAGTAAATAATATGAGACGTTGAAACAAGATGCCGAGCAAGATAAGCGAGACCTAACTGGAGAGTTTGGAACGAAGCGAGAAGGGAGTTTGCGCATCTGTCTTAATGTGCAATTAGGAACGCACTTACAGACTTCCCGACATTGATTTCGACGCCGTGGACACTACATGAATGACGTCAAGAATTATCGACTAATCTTCTTCAGACTGGCGATCTGGTTGGCTGAACGGAGGACAAACTAGGTAACGGTAATAATCCAAAGAAACCTATGTTCGGTTGAGCCATCTCTGTCGCTACCGAAGTATTCAGATATAAATAGATTTGGACAATTAAATAGTCCTATCAGTAGGTCTACTCCAAATGTTATCTTCGACATATTAAACGGGCTTTTTAATGGACCATATCCAAATATCTTGTTTGTAAAATGGAAAAGGTATCTCTTTATTAATAAAACCGATAAAAACCATTTAAGGAAAACTTAAATTAAGTACTTTTTAAAAGAGTACGTTTTTATACAAGATTCTAACGTAGAGGCCCGGCTATTATAGGGGATAATACATGAAGAAGTGTTAGCTTACGAAATGCTATATGAATGAGATAAATATTCGATGCTTAGGACATCATCATGCGAGCGTCGAGTTCACCGGATCAAGGGGATACCTTTGTAGGAACTTTGTCTGCTGACGTAGGCCCAGCAATTTATCTCAAAGTATAGGAAGCGACACTTCACTGTCCGGTAGTTTTGTCTCGTTAGCATCCAGATAATTTCGTAAACGTTGTCGAATGTAATCTGGCTCGGACAAGTCTTGGGCCATACGAAAATTGATCGGTTCCAGTAGTTCATTTTTAACGTTGCGATTAATCTCCAGGATTGGTGATACTAATCTGGATAAGTC
>NW_014040056.1:35128-43023 GCF_001186125.1 Sphaeroforma arctica JP610
TAGCGAATAATTTATCGTTTACTGCAAATATTTTTGTTGCCGTACGACTAAATGACATGCACATGTTCATGTCAGACACCGCAGCACTTCACTCCGAATTTGTTCCTGCTTTCCAACCTTCTGGTATTTGCTCATCTTCCATCAACTCGACGTCATTCTGCACATACGACTCGTCGACCAAGTCATGGATATGCATCACTTTAGTATCCCCCATTTCGGCTGGTGGTTGATCAGGTACCTGATAACCGTATACTAAATTAAACGCGAGGGTAGAAATTGTTGCCTGACGCTTGCGACGCACTCGTCGATGTGCTTGTACCCGACATACGTTATGTAGTCGCCCCACCAGATTGTGTATGGGGACCCATGTTGGATGGTACAGGTGCTCGCTGATGGTTATGACAGCGGTTTGCATGTCTTGGTCCTGGAAGAAGTTTTGCTCACACGATCGACAACGAACCCGACGATTCGATGTTGGTGGCGAGTGTGGGCTATCTCGCGTGTTCACATCCGTGATATTCTTCTGCTTTGTCAATGTTCACCCCGAATACGTCACGCATCTGTTCAGACGAGTAGTCTCGCCAATTTGGATGCAACGAAGAGTATCGCGATAGTATATGCACCCCGCAGCTTGGCGTACCATGTTAGCACACCATGATTGCGGTAAACCTGCAACGGATTCTCATACTGTCGCATCTCCATAAATTCAACTTTGCGTTCAAATCACGAATCCGTGTCTCAAGTGGAACTAAAGGCTTCAACTTCATACATGCCAACACATTTCTGTTTGAATTATCCTCCAAGTCCTGTTAGTGTATGCGGACGATAAAAACAATGGTTTCCTGAAACGATATCGATTGCAATTTTTGCTCGTTCTCCACGAAAAAAATTTAATAGCGCCTAAGATACCCCTTCTTTATGTTGAGCCCTATGTAGGCCCATCTGCATACGAATCGGATCTAACTTGTGAAATGTTGCATTCTTATGCCAGTCTAAAATAAACGCATGCAGCTGAATCTTCAGCGGGTTGTCTAAATAATAGCTGCCTTGCGGATTAGGTGGTCATTCTTTGGCGTCCGTTTGTCGAGCATCACTGAGCATGTCTTCAAAGTCTCGTTAGACATATGAATTAGACCCTGCAACGCACGCGCATCGTTTATCCCTCAGCCTCTGTTTGCATCATACGTTGGGTCAGATGAAAGACCTGCATCTTCCTCTCTGCCGCTGTAGACTCAGTGATACACGACTCTGTGGGTGCTGATAGCTTACATCGTTTCACATCCTATGGGTCCTCTGAGTAACAATCGTGCTGAACAGGGAGGCGTTTACGATATGCAATCGTATCGATAGGTATATTTGCAGTATTCTGACAATTTTTCTTTCATCTCTTCTGGTGAGTGTAGACGACGATGGCGTTGCAGTTGTCACGAAATAAATTCGCTGCTACTTGGCCTTGATTGAGCTGTTGCCGTGGAGATTTCATACCTCTCTGGAACGCATCGACGGAACGCTTTGCCGACAAGGACGAATTCTAGGGAATGTCCAATACAAAGTGCAAATCCGCTGGTTCCAATTAAACTCTACCAGGAGATATCAAAGTCGTCGATTCCTAAGTACGACTCGAATCACCAAAGTCAGTCGCCAACTCATCAGGTGTCGGAATTTCTTGTGCTCAATTTTGAGCGTGTTTCAACATACGCTCTTTACGAGTAACGTGTACATTATCGTAAGGTGCCACTTGAGGTATCGTCTTCGTGCGGCCAATTTTGCGTTTCACTGAGCTAATTTGCTTCATATCGTCCTGCACGCTGTTAGGTAACTGGTCAGTTGGTCTTGTCCTTACCTGCGTTGGGTGTTAAGGAGCTCATTGCGGTTGCGATGTTGACGCTACCTGTTGCTCAAGATAATCATCACCCAATGCCGTCTGGACCGTGTCATTGGAGGTAGATGGGTTAAAATTTGCCATTGAAAATTCAAGAAGTCGGCTGAGTTGTCCACGAATGAGATAAATAATTTCCGTGGCCTCTTGCACAGGCGTCAGCGTCCTCAAGTGTCCATCCCGATCAAAAATCTCTCCGGAAACTGTTTGACATATTCCAACGTAAAAAGCGAGTGTTGGGCCTCCCAACACAAACGGGCCAGTGTCACGTCGATTTCTGCCTTCTCTTCATTCTTAAGTATCTGATCTATAGAAAATGCTGTCTCCGCCTTAGCACACAATAAAGGCAATCGACGATGAACTCCAAGCGGCCGTTTTGATAGCCGTTCACAAGCTTGCGTGCCTACTTCAGGTACCGGTGTATACTAGGTCACTTCAATGTTGTAAGCAATTTTATTTTAACTAAATTAATTGACTCTTAGTTAATTTATTTTATAAAGAACGTAGTGTAATAAAAACAGTAGTTCGGTCACCTAAAAATGTAGTCAAAATCGAGTAACGCTTTATAAAAAGTGCGAAGTCTGAATACGTGAACTCAGTCAGAAGTGTCGTTATGAACGACGCGACTGCTGTATTTATTAATAACGTCCCTAGGTGGGACGAGATTTTCTCTGACAACAGGTAATTGTGAAATTACCCGTACCTATGGTTTTGGTCTCCTAGTTACTTAATTATGATAGCACCCGATGAATCATCTTTCTCACTAATTAAACACTTTATTCCACTATATGGTCCTGTCCTCTGGCTGTTAAACCGTATAGCACTATGAATAATTTTTAACCCTTCTATCAAGGGATATATAATCTTTTTACATTGTAAGTGCTCACACGAAAGCATATAGCACTATATTTCTATATAAATTTGAGTGTCATAATTATAATGACACTGACATCTGTCAGTTCTTATGTGTATCATACTTAGTACCGAACTGCTATTGTATTTGAAATATTACAAAACCCTAAAACCAGCAGTGTGCATGTATTTGAGGATACATTCTGCTGTTCACTGTAGTGTAGTGTGCTTCTCCCCTGGATTGTTTCCGTGAACAGCATCGAATGTATGAGGTCCAATGAAGAGCATGTAGGCGTTATGGCGGGAATGTGTGGGACGCACTGTGTTCTTGGTGAGGATGTCAGCGACGTTGTTCTGAATAATACCTTGGGACTGGAGATTACTGTGAATATGATGAAGGCGGATGTCCGCATGCTTGAGGTGTTTGTTAGTACTAGTATCTGCAATGACATGAAATACGGACTGGTTATCACAATTGAGCGGTGTTGGCGCGGATTGGGGGAAGCCTATTTCGGATAATATCTTGCGGAGCCGTTGAATCTTTTTGCCAGCCTCAGACGCAGCGTAATATCCGGCTTCAGCGGTGCTAGTCGTGACGGCCTACTGACGATTGGCTTTCCAAACTACTGAAACAAGGCTGATACTTAACACGTAGGCACTCGTAGAACGACGAATATCAGGGCAAGCATTGTAATTGGCGTTGACAAAAGCATCAACGACGGGAGCACCGGGCTGAAACCGGTAGGCGAGGCCAATATCCGGCGTACCTTTAAGATGTCGTAGAATGCGTTGGGCAGCTGTCCAATGAGTGAGCGACGGATTGGTGATGTAGCGTGCGAGGTTGTTGAGCGGAAAGCTACAATCGATATGAGTGAGGACCGGCAGATATTGAAGGGTTTCAATGAGTTCACGGTAGCGTTAGTCGAAGCGGGAACCATCATGTAGGCTGACGGCGTCTTGAGTCGCAGGTGTAGGTGCAACATGAGCATCTTGGAGGCCAAATGGGGTGAGTGCATCGGATATGTAGTTGTCTTGAAGTCATTGGTGGTGAGGACGCTAACGCCCAGTAACCAGCGAGGCATGCCAAAATCCTTGCAGCCAAACTCGCTGGTGATTAGCTGTTTAAAAACGATCAACGTCGGAATATTGCATACCACAGATAATGATGTCATCGACGTAGAGCAGAATAACGCAGGAGAAGCCCGGCTCGTCAATGATGAACATGCAAGGATCAGCAAAGCTTTGAGAGAAACCCATGGCTAGAAGTTTGGACTTAATAAGAGCGTGCCAAAGGCGGCCCTACTGTTTGAGGCTATATAGGCACCTTTTTTTTTTAAGCAAGAACAGATTGTCAGGTAGACCCACTGAGCTAGAACCAGGAGGAGGCCGCATGTAGATAGGCTAATCACGATCAGCATATAAATATGCGGTGTCAACATCCATCTGAGCTTTGCGAGGCTGCAACGGCGAGGACGGAACACAATATCTCGTGAAAACAGTAGGAGCCATAGTTAATGCACTGTGTTTGGGGGAACCCACAAGCACACAATCGCGCTTTGTATTTATCAACGATTCCATCAATCATTTTTACCTCAGAGACCCATTTGCTGGAAATGAATTTATAATGGACTCCCGTGGGTTTGAGAAGATCATAAGTGCCCGAACGTGCCAGACTGTCAAGTTCACAGATGATCGTTGCGCGCCAAAGGTGTCGGCATCTTCGCCGCGGAGTGCCTCGCGAATTGAGTGAAAGGTAAGCGGTATATATTGTACGGCCACGCAGGTAGTGTAAAATTTGTGAGCCGCATCGTCATATAGTTGTTGCTGTGTCACATGCTGGTGTGGCGGTGTGATATTGATTGGAACGGGTATGTCATCCCGCGGTTGTGTGATAGACTGTAGGACGGTGTGCTCATGGGATCGAGCGAGTTTTATTGTTGTACGCCGTAGCTGCTTATCGGCTTTGTTTTGGATTGGCACGGCGAAGGTGTGCAAGCGCATTCGCGAATATAATGCAAAGTGTGGCTTCTTTCTGAGAATAAGGTGGTCACGGGGAAGTGGTCTACGACCGAATTGTAGGACACCGGTGTTTTCTAAATCAGGAGACCAGGTCACGTGTGGGATCTCAGGGTGCGAAGGAACGAGCGCGATGTTGTGTTGAGCGTGTCCATTATGAGACGTCATTGGTGCGGTGCGTTGGCGTGTCTTACGTATACTATTGAGCAAGGGGGGGTGCGTTCAATACAATGTACCAGAATTAGTGCGTGACGGCAGGAGGAGATTGCGTAGAGTGCGTGATGTGGGGTGCTTGGCAATATGAGACTGAAGATCAGCATTGATTGAGGTTTCCAAAGGATCGGAGGCAGTAGTGGAAGAACCAGTAGGAAGAGATGCGGCAGGAACATCGTAGTCGAATTCACCATCGGAATCAGTCGGCTGTAGGAGTGTCATCGTCATCGAAGTCGACACGGGAGTCGAATTGACGTCAGCTGGGAGTGAGGCAGAAGGGGTGGGATAAAAGTTGGTTGCAGACGGGGGTGGACCAGGGGGATGAGTAGGCAGTAGCAGAACCAAATGCGGCCAGTTTAGGCACTTTGGATGCGACACTCGTCGTAGTATTTGGATTGAGGGTCGTGTCCGAGGTAGACGCCAAGAAGAGCGCGATCATCAATATTTCACTGGGGATCCTGGTTGACGTAAGCGACCTGACAACCGTAAACGTGTATGAACTTCAAGCAAGCGTGAGGTGCTTTATCCCAAGAGATCTTGTTGTCGGGGCTACGCTTATTATGTCGAATAGCCTTCAAAAGGCTGGCATGGTGGATGGCTTTGGCCCATATATTCCATAGTTATTTGCAGTGGTAGAGTAGGGTAACCATTATATCTTTGATACACGACACTGTGTAAAGCAGGAGAGTGAGTTGGGATATAACAGACTTGGAAATGGACAACAGTGTTGATGGCATTAAACAATAGAGAGGTAGAAAACTCCCAACCGCAACAGCACTTCAAATCTTGGAGAATAGCCAGCATATACTTGCCGATATCGGTCTGAAAACGATGATGGGTGCCGGCGACCACACCCTTGAGTTTCAGCGGGTTGACGAACGGCATACCGGAGTTGGCATCTACATATTTAATGCTGAACATACAGCCACCGATAGAGGCAGAAAGACCAGTCTCGAGATCTACATTCAAGATGGTCCCGACACACATACACAGAGAGAGAGAAAGAGAGAGAGAGAGAGAAGGGGGGTGTGTCATCCTTTGGGTGAGCAATATCATCGGCTTGGGCAGTGAAGAGTTCGGCCGTAGGAGGCACGGAGTGTTTAACGTTGTCAATGCGAGCAATACGCAAAATCTGTCCGTGACACTTTTCACCTATTTGTAGACCCCATTTGAGACCCCTTGGAATATTTTCCCCTATATTGAGGAAATATTAGTACCGTGCAATAAAAAAATATCGCCTACCTGGTAGTAATCTATTTTTGGATTCCTTATCGATCAACAAACACACATTTTATTTAGTACATGGTTGATTTGGTACTACATATTAACGTACTATGCGTACAATGCGCGACGTTGTTGTTATATTTACAGTATTTTTAAATGTGTACTGAAGATGGGCGATACGGGGTTTAGGGACTGTAATTTCAAAAAATAAAACCTTACATTATATGATGAGGTGCTTTATGATTCTATCTGGACGGGTGTACACGTGAGAGAGAGAATGTATGAGTGAGTGAGCGAGTGTTAGTGAGCGAGTAAGATTGAATGAGTAAATAAGTGAACATCTGTGCGCGTATGTGTGTGTGAATGTGTGTGTGTGTGCGGGTGTATGGGTATGTCTTATGAGAGTTTGTGTGTGAAGAGTGTGTATGTGTGAGTGAATGTGGGAGAGTTTGTATGGGTATGTAAACATGTGTATGTATGTGTGTGTGTATGTGCACATGTGTGTACACGCGTGTAGGCGTTTGTGTTAGTGAGCGCGTGTGAGTGAACGCGTTTGTGGTTGAGTGAGCGAGTGTGAGCGAGTGAGTGAGCGTGTGTGTTAGTGTGTGTGAATGCGTGTGTATGTATGAGTGTTTGTGAGTTAGTGAGCATGTGCGTTAGTGTGTGTCGATGCGTGTGTATGTATGAGTGTTTGTGAGTGAGTGAATATGTGTGTGAGAGTGTGTGTATGAGTAGGTATATACGATTGTGTGTACACGAGTGGGCGTGTTTTAGGTATGTATGTGTGTGAATGTGTTGAGTGAATGTTTGTGAGTGCGTTGGTGTGAGTGGGTGTGGGTGAGTTAGTGTGTGTGTGCATGTGTGTGAGTGTGAATGTGGGTGTGGGTGTATGGATATGTGCTATGAGAGTTTGTATGTGAGGAGTGTGCGTGTGTTTGAGGAGTGAGTGAGTGAGTGTGAGTGAGTGGGTGTTTGCGTGAGTGATGTGTGACCTAGAGCTTATGTGATTGAACGTGTGTGAGATTGTGTGTATTCGTGTACACATGTATGTGTGTGTATGAGTTAGTGAGTGGGTGGGTGTGTAGGGTGCCATGGTGTGTGGGTGTGTGGGGTGCCATGGTGTGTGGGGTGCCTTGGGGTGTGTGTGTGTGAGTGTGTGTGTGTGTGTGAGTGCTTGCTGGTAATAGGACGTGTACAGTCTGTGCTCTTGGGTGTGTGGGGTACAGTGGGAGACATATTTTGTCCTGAATATGGACAAATAGGTTTCTCCTATGATTCTAAGCTTACAGTCCCCGCGGCGTCCCAGCCGTGATTTAAAATAAATAAATAGTGTAGAAATACGGCCTCCGGTCAGTCTAAAATATCAAGATCAATTGAGATAATACATTGGTTTTTATTTGTATTTTAAATAATTTACTACAAGCTCTTTTTCCAATATTTCCAAAGTGTTCTAAATTCACTTTGATGGCTCCAATAGCCTGAGTATTTGGTATGACTCATCTGCTTGGACCTATTTGAGACATTAGTAGATGTAGGATATTATAAACTAAATTTTATAATCTCCGAACTACTACTTATAGACTTTGGTCCTCCCGCCAATCTCCAAAATCCAATAAGTCTTTTTCTTTTTTTAAATTTTCTTCAGATGGAACTTTATTTATATCAGCTAATGTATTAACGTGACTTACGTTATTATGTCTATCTACAAAAC
>NW_014040056.1:50931-65931 GCF_001186125.1 Sphaeroforma arctica JP610
TACCACTGCTAAATCCTAACTGACTAAATTGGTATTTTAGTTTAATATAGTTTGAAACCTAGTAATTTCCATCGAAGTTTACATTGGCACATCTGGTTGGCTTATCAGAGGTTCAACTAGGTAACGTTAATAGTCCTTAGAAACCTATGTTCGGTTGAGCCATCTCGCTACCGAAGTTTTCAGATATAAATAGATTTGGAAAGTAAATATAGAACTATTGATAGAACTAGACCAAATCTTATATTTGGTATTTTACTGGGGCCTTTTAATGGCCTTGTCCAAATATCTGATATGTAAAATGGAAAAGTTATTTAATTAATAAAACCGTTAAAAACCATTTGAGGAAAACTAAGTTTACGTACTTTAAGCGTACGTTTATATTACAAGATTCTAAATTGGTGGCCCGGTTTTTATATTTCCAAGGGCACAACATTGAGTGCTTCAATAAGTACTTGTTTTAGCCCTTGAAAGTTGTATAGGCAGCTTTTACGACAGAATACTTTCACGTCAGTAGAACATGCACAAATAGCCTGCCTCATCATAGATTGCTTCTAATAGTGATTTACATTCCTTGAAAATCCGGTTCATGATGGAGAGCACATTTGATACATTCTTTGCATCCTAGTCTAGATCGCAGAGCCACATCCAGTTTACAGCTTCAGAGCTTTGGCACGACCTTATCAGTACCTGCATATCTCTCTTCAAGTACCTTCCTTCCTTCTTTTGCAACACCATTAACATGCATTGACTGCATAACTTTTGCACCGTCACGAACATACCAGCCATCTCTCATCACTATACTATTTTTTTTTGGCACCTTTAAAAGGTCCAGGACTTGCGTTCATATTCTCAACTCACAGCGCATCAAGGACCACGTACGTGTGGCCAGTACTATTATCGAATATAAATAGTACTTGATTGACCGGATAAAGCTTTTTGCATATTGGTACGGCTGTAGAAATACGGCCTCCGGTCAGTCTAAAATATCAAGATCAAATGAGATCACACATTGGTTTTTATTTGTATTTAAAATAATTTAATACAAGTTTTTTCTCTCCAATGTTTCCAAAGTGTTCTAAATTCACTTTGATGGCTCCAATAGCCTGAGTATTTGGTATGACTCATTTACTTGGACATATTTGAGACGATAGTAGATGTAGGAAGTTATAAACAAAATTTAATAATTTCTGAACTACTACTTACAGGCTTTGGTCTTCCCGCCAATCTCCAAAATCCAATAAGTCTTTCTCTTTTTTAAACTTTTCTTCAGATGGAGCTTTATTTATATTAGCTAATGTATTAACTTGAACTCACATTCCTATATCTATCTACAAATTAGACATGTGGTCATGAACACTTAGTACTTCTAGTGAAAATGTGCGGTAGTAGGGTGTATTGTTGTCGTCGTCTCTCCAAATCTATTCAATATAAGTGGATGTTCAGCCTCCAACTTTCTGTTAATATACTGTTGTAACGAATGCGGATTGCGTTGTAATATAGGAGTTGTATTTATGTAGTCGTCCACCCACTTAGAGACTATAATATTATCCAACAGACTGGATGTTTTATATCTTCCTCGCAAATTGGTAGGCCAAATGCCAGTTTGTATCCATCTCACTGTATCTGTGCGTATAGTACTAGTTCCATTTTTCCAGCAGTCTTCGCCATTGTCAGCGTAAAGTAATTGTGCAATGTCTACGGAGTTCTAAATCCGTTGCCCTCTTGTTGCAGAGCAACCTAGTTGAAAGCATCTTATAAACATATTGACGAATTGCACATACCCTATCTCGCTCACTCAAAGTTAACTTTGCGCTCCGTCGTTGCTTGTCGAGTTGTTTGATCCTGTATTCGAGTTCTTCTTTATGCAGAAACCACTGTGTCTTATTTTTTTTTTTGCTGCTGACGAGGGTCTTCTACGCTACTAGTGTCAGTTGCCGTGTCACGGATGCCATTAAAAACCTGAAGCGTCAATACTTCCATAGCATCATCTAATTCATTCATTTCTGTTTCAGACAATACCACATCCTTCGTTATTATCATCTTTGTCCAATACAGTGGTCTCATATGATTGCAGGAATGCATTACACTATCGAAATATGATTAATCGTCAGAAGGGCAGTTGCATACACAGACCAAAGAATTGAAATTCTCACACATGCACAACTCGGTGCTACTGTCCGAGATAAATTCGTTATTACATACCTTGCCTTAGATTATAGTATCTACTGGTGTAAAACCCAGTTCTTCCAAAGTCTTCATTCTATTCCGTTTAGCTGCAAGGCGTAGTTTTCGACGACGTCGTTGCATCTGCCGAACTGAAGTACCAGTATTAACTTGACGACGGACGGCATTAGGAAACAGATATTCTTCTACATCGCTGTTGTTACAGGTTTCAGAATCTTTCGTGTCACTACTACTACCCCCTTCTGCATAACTGTGGACAACTGTTTTGGGTCGTACATGTCTCGGTATCACGTCGTCATTGACCGATTCTACTGTAATGCGCTTCACCACTTCCGTTTTAATCTCCATTCCATCGATGCTTGAACTTCTGAACTTGCCATCATCTGTTATTTTTCGACTTCCTCCGAACCTACCATTACTCCTTCTTTTCTGTGTTTTTACTTTCTACTTACGTGGCCCTACTTTATTACCCTCCTCCTCCTCCTATTCGCTTGACTCGGACTGGTCTTTAGGTTTGAAGTCTGCATCAAGTTTATTGAGCTTTACATGTTTCCCTTTGAACCTTCCTTGTTCATCGTGTTCAATATTGTGGTTGAATAGACGAGATGTAGTTGTCTTCGTACACAGGCTACGTCTACCCATTATGAAAGCTTCAAAACTTATGTACTACAGTGTGTACGCGTGTGTGTGTATACAAACAATACATACGGAAAGGTACACATTGTGTACCTATATAAAACATCGTAATTTTTTTCTTCCTTCTAAGCCATAGATTTTGAGTTAGTCATATGGACCGAGAGGCCTCGAGGCCGGAAGGTCAAATCCGATGAGTTTTTTTTTGATTTGCACCGTTGGAATCGAGATTTATAGCCAATATAGTGCCTCAATAGTCCCGGATTGCAAAACGACATTTTGGCTGAACAAGAATTTTTTCTAAGACCCGCAGCAAAAAATTAGCTGAATATTATTATTCCTCTGGTTGCATAGAGCCCAAGTCTGCTTTCAAAATTGATTTTGAGTGATTACGAAAAAAGTTACTACACCGAGAATACAGTGCCCGGGAACGACCTGGTTCATACCGCTGTGCACGATATGTATCTAGCCTTCTAAATTATACAGAAAGGCTACGTAAATAGGTATTTGTTTTAAAAAAATACAGTAAATATCTATTTTTAAAAATTAGTATGTACGGTATTTATTTATTTACATATGTATTTACTTTTTCTTTCTTTTTGTTTGTTGCAAAACAAACACAAAAAACAAAACAAACTAACAAATATAAATAAATATTGCCATAGAGCGACCCAGAGCGTTTTTCGGTCTTCCAGTCTTCCACAATATATGTATTTACATATGTATGTATAGGGAATTTGGTATATTTAGAAAACAAAAAACAAATTACAATTGTACACACCAAGACTCCAAAATAAATAAATATATATATTTAAATATTTATTTAAAAAAACAAAAAAACAAAAAACAAAATCTGTTGGACCACAAAATTTGAAAAAAATACATGCTAGACTAGATACTAGATTAGAGAGACCTTTTTTTTATTAAAGAAAAGTTAAAAAACAAAATATTTATGTACCAGACATGACTCACTTGAGTTTCACTTTCTTCTTTGCAGCCATTAAGGATTCAAATTTCAATGCCCAATGCCCAATGCCCATTGGTGATTGGCCCAAGCCCCAAGGGGCTTTTGTTTTGATTTTGATTTATATATATATATTCCACGCAAAACAACTCTCGAATCTCATCTAGTTTCGAGTAGACTCTAAAAAAAGTCGTTTGAAATTTGTAAATAGTGATGATGATTAATTTGAATAAAAGACAATAATATCATATGTTTTTAATTGACACAATCTGTGAGTCTGCGAGCCGTTGGTTTTCTTTAGCTTTTTCTGTTCAAGAGATTGAGTATTTCGGTTGGTTCTGAATGCAGAAACGGTTAAATGTCTGATACTTACCATTTCTTGAAAAATGTGTAACCAATTGAAAACTACAGTAAAAACTCAAGATCATGAAATATAAAAGTTTGTAGTTCAACTTCCACTTAGAAATGCCTGAGGAGTTAGGACGGACATTTTTAAAAGTACAGGTATAGAGTACAGACTACAGAGTACGAGGTATGTCCCAAGTCAACAGAGTTTATACTATCTTTCTAATTTAGATCACTAAAAAATATTTACACTGATATTCTGGTTGCAAACCACAAAAAAAAACAAGAGAGTCAGGTTGTGGTACACAAAGTCAGTGGCAGAATCTCTGAGTCTGGGGGAGCAGACAATTTTTTTACATCCAGTAAAGAAATCAGAAATGTCAAATAGATTCGGTGGACACTGGCCTGACTGCCTGAGCTCTAAAGCCTCTGAGGCCAGGAGTTACAGACTCACAGACTCGCAGTTACAGACACCAACAGCGATCAGTCACAGTCTCATAGACTCACAGTCACAGTCACAGAGTCACAGACTTACAGTCACAGAGATGCAGATTACAGACTCATAGTCACAGAACTGAGAACTGCCTGGCGCGGTGGCACCTGCTGTGTGAGCTCTCTCTAGCTAGCGACTATGCAAGAGAGTAATTTATTCACTGATTTGTTGGGCTGAGGCACTAAACCAGCGACAAGTAACCAAAGTTAGGCGTTTACACGTAATGAGGATACATAGTACACTCGAAAATATAAAAATAGTAGTAGAGGAGACTCTCTCTTTCTGTACTGGTCTCTACTCTCTCTCGCTAGAAGTAATGGGGTCCTTGCAACATGTACATTTTTAAGTTGTCCACTTCGATAGATGTCCCTTTTCATTCGCGTATGTAGACTATAGAGGCATGTTTTTTTAAGCTAGTATTAACGGGGAGATGTGAAGATGTGTGTATATAGTGTTGTGAGAGTACGTAGCGCTGTAATATGAGTGTGAGGATCAGCAATGTGTGTCTGTTGTCGTGTATGGTGTAGCACTTACTGGATATAGTTAGTCTATATAGGCTTATAACCTGTTATACATTTAGCATTAAAAGAAGTAAGTGAGTTTATTTAACCCTTTGCTAAGGGTGTATATATGTTCTACCACCCTACATATTAGTGGCGGGATCACTGTTCATTTCTAATACGTGTCATTATTGACTCCTGTCAATTCAATGTTTTAAACTGTTGTTGTATATATATTTGAAAAATATTCACAAAAGACCGCTTCAATTGGTATGAAAACAATGTTATATGCCTATATCAATCGAACACTCTTTTCCATCATACTTCATAGGCAAACGCAGTCATAGCAACACAGGCGTTTGGTTGATTCTCTATCCCAAAACATTCCAGAATGTCACAAATATACGCCTACTGCTTTCAATGTACACGTAGATGTCTCTTGTTATTTCCCTGTGACGCCGGACGGTCATGGGGACCAAGTTGCGAGGAGTCTGTATTCAGTATTGACTATTGAGCTCTCTCTCTCGCTCTACTAGTCTATCTAGTCTCTCTAGTCTCTCTCGTCTCTCTCTAGTCTCTAGTCTCTACTACTAGGCACCATAGAGAGTAAATAGTTTGTAGTCTTGTCTCTACTCTCTCTCTAGAGAGTCTCTACTAGTAGTAAATAAGTAGAGAGTAGAGTAGAGACGGCAAGCCCCTGGGGCCTAGCAGGCCCTGGGGCCCTAGGCACCTTTTGTGCGAGCTGCAGCCTACTAAGTAGTAGAGGCCCAGGGCTTGGGGCCTGAGTCCTGACTCCTGAGAGGAACAAAAAGTGGGGCGAGCCTGGGCCTTGGGCCCTGGAGTGGACGGCGAGGGCTGAGGCAACGTTGTCACTCTCGAGTCTCGACTCTCGAGGACAATATTTATTTTTAGTATATAAATGACAAAAAAAAGAAGAGTATACTTTTACTGTCGCAAATCTGAGATATTTGTTTCTATTTTTTTATGTTAGCGATCAGATAGTGTGTACCAATATTTTTTATATAAAAAATATTACTTGGGCTGCTCTGTTTGTATTCGATTCTTCGCATGTTATATATACTGTTTAATCCGAACAAGAAAAAACATTGCAGTTTTACTTTTCGATTTTCTGTTGTCTTTTTTGTTATAAAAACATTTAGTTGTGCAAATTTGCAGGTGCCGGTAGAAACTTCGCCCTGAAAATTGAAAAAGGTCAGTAGAAAAAGGCAGTGGCCCTGATCTAGGGCCCTGAAGACTGTGCCACTGCCCACTGTGGGCCAGTGTGGGGCCGTGGGCTCCAGTCTCTCTTTCTACTCTAAGAGAGTAGAGAGAGTGTCCATAAAAAAATACTCTAGTAGCTAGTAAAGAACGGTCGGGAGTCCGGGACGTATGCCGAGTGGCGTACCGGCGCCTATTCGTAGTATTCGATAGATGGCTATGTATTAATTTTTATAGAAAATATTGCACTAATTAGACCTTACTGCTAAATACTATTTTTAAATAGATATAGTGCACAGCACTCAGCTCTGTCAGCAGTAACCGGGAAACTCAAGCAGATTTTGTAAATAAGTTGAATAATGAAATTCAAAATTTCTCCTCCAAAGCACTTGTTGAAAGGTCGAGAGCGATCCAAAAATGCAATGCGAATTTGAAATAGATGCCTATTTAGTATTTAATACCCAGACTGTGGGCTGTGGCTTTGCATTTTTTTTAGCGTAGCTTGGTACATTTTGTGTGGCATATAATTTTAATAACAAGAGTGTAAGTCTAACGTCAATAAGTTATACGTAGTGTAGATATAAGTTGAACGTTAACCGATATTTTTCAATTTATAAACGGTTTAACTTTTATAAACTCAATATTATATGGTCGAAATCGTGGATCTTGCACTTCAGAACTGCACCTATATTAAACAAAAACATACATTTTTACATATATTTGCGCAATTTCAGGACATAATATATGACCTAGAAAGCCGCACCTAAACAATATCGTTTGTTGTGTATACGATATAAAAGTTGAACGTTATTCGTTATTTTTAAAAAAATTATAAACGGTTTAACGTCAAACTTTTTGACGTTAGGTGTAAATTGATATATGGACGTGATCCAGTTGATCAGGGCATTCCAAATCCGACGAGTTTGAGCCTTTGAGGTGTTTGGGACAGTCTCTACATAGGGCCGAAAGGTGCCTATTTCAGGAAAACGGCGGATTCCAGAATCCAAAATTTAAGGAAAGCAATTAGGACAATTTCAATCGGCGTTTTTAGCTCGATGAGATAAAGTCCGTGGCCGTCGAGGAAACCCGATTTGGACCGAATCTCGCCGATGTATTTAAATATCAACTTGAAGATGATGTCACGAGTTCCCCGGTGCCTGCTGTGCACCATACTACTACTCTCTCTTCTAGAGAGTAGTAGGTCTACTAGAGTATAGTAGTAGCAGCTTAGGTCTACTACTAGAGAGTAGTGACTCAAGAGACTCTATGGAGAGAGTGAGTATGACAGTGTCACCTCTACTAGCGAGTAAATAGTCTGTAGTAGATACTAAATCGAGATGTCCGATTTTCCAATTGGTCCGGTACGTGACTGCTATTCAGGTCCCTGAGCTCCTGACCCCCCAAAAGATGGGCTACTAGTAGACACAGAGTCCCAAACCCAAAACACAATAGGTCAGAATATCCGATTATTTATTGTATAAAAACGATCCGTTGTTTCTAGAAAATTTGATGAAACCTTTTTATCATTGTAAAAAACAACAAAAGCAAAATGTATTTATTTTATATATATGTATATAATTTACAACACGCATTGCGACTAGAGGCGAGCTCATGAGAGTAAATTCGTGATCGCGGACGCGGACAAAGGACCATCTGTTTCAGTGTTTTGACAGTGTTTTCAGTTTTCAGTTTTCCACAGCACTCTTGTATTTCGCCTTTGGAAAAACTAAAAAGTGATGAAAAAGTGAAAAGTCAACAGCTTTTTAGACATCATTTGGAAATACAAGTCGAAATATATAGAGCTATTCTATAGTAGCCGATAGCAATCAGCATCTGCCAAGTTCACAACCTAGCAACATTTGTGGACATTTTATCACTATGCAATAGACATCCTAACACACAGTTAGCAGCACCCTCTGCCTTCATATAAAATTATATAATCTCTAAAATATATTCGTGAATATCCAATATGATTTCATTCGGTGAGCCTACAAGGGCGAAATACCCACTTGTAAACCCTAATGCCGGCAGGCAGATGCCAGGAAATCGAACTGGGCCTTTAGGTTGGAGCAACACACTTAACGCACACGCACATTTGCGTGGTGGTCCGCGAGTCACCATGCAACCTAAACTCAAACAGCAAGCAAATATCAAACACGAACCTATGGCTATGCAGTTTACCTCCAACGGAGACGCCAATGCGTCTGGATATCCGGACTTGGCTTTTATTCCTCCACTCCACCACCCGGCTGCACCAAGTTCCTTCACATTAGCACCGCCAGTGGGTACAGAAGATACCACAACAGCCAATATTAAAACTGAGAACAAGTCTAAAAAGTTGTCTGCCAAGGTATCGAACGGGGCCAAGCCGAACCGTCCGAAGCCTAAAAGAAAGAATCTAACGGTTGACGACACTCCACAATTGAATTTATCGCTCACTCCTTTGGATTGGCTGACTATCAGCTCCTTACCCCAGCCTGTGGCGGCGAAACCTGCAAACAAAGAGAAACCTGCTGCCGCGGTGCAACCAGAGGCTAAGGAGATCTTAAACATATTGTAAGTATCGCAAAGTGCAAACTTTCTCTATACCCACTCACACTCTACCCTTTCTCTTGTTTACTGACCTCTTTCGATATGTACAATTTGTACGTAAATTATCACATAATGGCAATTATTGAGCCCACGTTTTATCTCCGCATCTAATTGTGCCCAAAATTACCCCACAAATCATCAGAAACAAATCAACTGATCTCAATTACCGGGTGAACGCAGAGTTGGAATGTCGCCTGAATCCTAATATAAAGCCCCAGTATGAGTTGGAAGAGATAATTATTATGGCCATCAGAAGTAATAAGATGATGACGCTTACACTTGACGGTAATGCGCTTGTTTCACGTGAGAGAATGTAGATGTTTTGGAAATTGTCCTGAGTATTCTTATGAAACTTTTCACGGCGCCTTTCGCTAATTGGCAACATATAATCGGAGCTATTGACTTAACTCTGCTGCACAAACTGTTTTCTATCACATCAGGTATTTGCCAATGGGTAAGCCGCATATTTCCGTTCTATCGTAACCGCAATTCTGAGGTAAAACGTGCGGTCAAAGAAAGTAAGAAAATAATAAGGAATGCCAACAAAGATATGAAACCCGCTCATTATATTGTGGAAAGCGACAGTCCAATGCAGGCTAAGCGGTATGTTAATTGATACACCCTTCTCACATTGCACTGATCTCTGGTGAACGATCTATCAAGTCAAGTGCAGTCGTTTCCGACTGTCTTGATTTCGAACTCGTAAAAACCCGATTCGAATTTGGCCTTCCAGCTCTCCAAAAAGGTGCACAATCATCTGAAGTTTTGTTCTTTGGTATATCTCCTATGCTATAGAAGTAAATCTGCCACGCCCACGAGCCGGGGTATCGCGTCAGCCCGGAAGAATAGTTTGAAGGAGCGACCATCATACACATCCAGGTAAGTAGTCGCGTCTCATTGCTGGTCTCACGCAGTTTTCGTTTGTGACAATCGCGGAGGAAACTACTCGACTTCTTTGCACTCGCATAGATCAAATTCAATATTACTACGGTATTATCTCACCCTTTCCATTACGCATTCTCTCAAATATAGAAATCCCACCCGGCCTCGCCAACGGTCCTTGTCGGATCCGCCAAATAAAGCCCAAAATAATCATGTAAGTGCTTGAAGGAGCTCAATTTTCAGTTTCTTCGTTTGCTTTGCATTCTAATGTGGGAACAAATTGCGAAGATCCCGATGCCCCACAGCTTTCTATCAGTTCCCTGTCCAATTTTCGAGTCTAACTGTGTTTCTGTGAATCTCACACTCCCAATTTACTGTCACATATACCTGAAATTGGCCTGTATGAGAGTTTCAATGTTAGTGGATTCGCAAGTGAAGTAAGTGACTGATTATCTATACCTTCAACAAATGCCAATGCAGCCCTTATCCAGAACCCCAACGAATGATTCCGAGACGGACTTCCAGCACATGCGCTCATCCTCTATGTCTCCGAATTCAACGCTGGGTGTGCTGCCGGAGGAATCTATGCCAACCTCTATGAACTATAATGCCTACGCTAATCACGACCAGTCATCAAGACGATCGATCGCTCTCTCCATGCAACCTGACAATCAACGCCGGTATGGTATGCCGGAACGCATTGATCTGCACGTTGGTCATCAACAACAGGGCCATATGCGCCATATACAGAGTCGCCCACAACAGAAGCTACGAAATTCAATTTCATCTGCAAGTATGCCTACGGGCACCTTCCTTAGCGGTACAGTCGGGGGCTTACCTATGTCACAAGAGAAGGAGCACGACACTTTCATGACCCGGAGAGCCTCGGTGAGTACCTACACTGATGTGGACATGGATATGGACATGTATCCCTCTTCTTCGAGTATGTTTGGGAACGAATCGAGCATTGACAATATCTTTAAGCTGAGTTTCGACCTGCCGAAGATGCCCATGCCCGATGCACAAGGCTCTGAAGCTGCAGCGCGTGCAAACACAAACAGTTACATTAAAGATAACACTGGACTATTCCCCAGTCCCTTGAGCAACACGGGGGGCAAGTTCCATGGCGAGTCTACTAACACCAGCAAATGCGATACCGCTACGGATATCCTAGCGAGTGCTAACGCGGCATTGCACACAAGCCCACCCATAAATGCCTTCAAGCCTGGCGCTCATTATGTTGCAGAGACTGAGGACTGTGGAGGAATGAATGACGGGTTTCTGTTCAGTATGCCAACCGTACACCATACATCACCTATGTGGCCCTCACAGGAGTGGGGGGTAAGCAGCAGTGTGCAAAGCATCATGGACAATGCACATGGTGACATCTATGCAGATGCGAATGGTGACGCCGATGTGCAGCCGCGTAGGTGTTCCAGTGCAACTCTGGATGCGATGGACATGGGCAGTCCATTTGGCAGGAATGGCTTTGGACTGACATCCAATGAAGCTCTCACACGGCAGCATTCTCAACCAGACATGATGTTCCCGCCAGGAATGGAAAGCACTGCCACACGCACAGCACGCACTATGAGTGCCAACTTGGATGGTAATGTGAATTTGAGCCATAGCACTCGCCTGGACTCGCTACTGCACCACAACGTGGGGAACGTCTTCAGGACTTCACCGCTTACTACAAACTCAGCTATTGACCTTCGTACTCACGATCGTTTACAAGGGCCTTCGGACGGAACGCGCCTGTCAATATCAGAGGAGATGAGCGCACGTGCGAATGGTACTATGGATCTTAACGATCCGGAATCCTCGCTCAGCGACATACTCACCGCCAGTCAAAAATGTGACTTCTCACTGTACTCGATGCTGGACTTATCTGCACAGCAACCTCACGGGCAGTCCATTGGTGGTACAGGGTTGAGCATGCTTCGTGAACAACAGGAGAACGATGACCGAGACGACACAGGGATGAATGCGCGTGCACAGGTGCAGAATACAAACGCACTCGGACATGTGCATTCTTCTGGTGTTGCTGAAGATGACACATCATTCCCCAGTTTGGCCCCTGGAAACGATCTTGCATATAATCCAAACTTGGGCATCGCCTCTTTTCTGCTGAATACGGCCGATCTGGCATCGTTGACACTACACGGGGTGGATGTACAGTCATCCATGATGTTCCTGGATAAGCTCAACAACGATGATATGAATCCGAATCTGATTGTGCCCGCTAGTGTTGATGTACACGGGACTGTGAAGCTACACAGTAGCAAATCTGAGCATGCGATCAAGGCTCTAAAGAAACAGAGTTCACACATATTGAGTCCACTGAGTGATGATCTGGGGTCGTCGGCGCTTGTTGACAATCTGGATGATTGCTCGTTGGTAACCCCTGACGATTGGAACTATCTGATCTAAGTGACTGCCAGAAGGCACACCGGTGTGTACACATGTGTTTATGAACACGCGCGTCAACAGACACACGTAGACGCTACGCACGGGATTTGCACAAGGTTCATAACATGAGCTTGAGACAGAAAGTAAGCTCAACGACCGGAAGATTTCATAGGACATTATATGCGCACACGACTGGGTGCACGGTGCATTTGAGAATCAAAAGATATATCTATATCTATATCTACTTGTCATACAGTATGGTGTATATATAGAGATATGTATATTCCATCTCTCTAGTATATACATATGTGACAGACATGGATATGAGATTCAAGCACACATATCGTCAGCACAGTTCGTATGTAGACAAACCAATAGTCTGCACGGATCGGATCTGCCAGGGGCAACTTGCCAAATTTGCACACACTGACGAGCTATTTATAAGTTTGTACATTTTTTATTTGTATTTTGACATCTTGCAACCATATCAAAGCTGGAACCGTCGGGTAACAACCGACTTGATAACCACAAGAGATCGACATAGGGTGAATACGATATTTGGAACGTAATAACTGTTGGAACATAACACTGAACATACGCCAACAACTACCCAACACAAAAGAACAAATCATAGCCACTCTGAATCTTAGAGTGCAATGCTTGCACACATGAATATATAAATCACTAGTTGATAATGTAAAGCGCAGTTCACCTCTACACGTGTAACTGAAAATAAAGAAATAAGAAATGGTTGTCTCCTGTGCACTTCGTCAGAATCAATTTTCGGCTCAATCAGTCCTAAATAATAATCATGCCTGCAGTTGCATAACACTAACACCCACCATACTATGAGTATACAAAGTATTAAAATCATCCCACTACAACAACAACATGACACAACAGTACACGCTCGGGGATCAGTAATCACAACTTCACACTCGTTTCATATTGACACATTCAATGTATATGTGCACGGGAAACCTAATTCTTTAACGGCTATGAATGCACAGATTCCGCGTTCAGTGCAATACATAAATTCCTGACTCATTAAAACCCTATTGTTTCACTTTTATACTTAACAAAAAGCGGAACACTTCTAATATTGTGACCCAAAGTATAGCACAATTTAAGTTCCATATTTCATATTTTCACATATTTTGTACTCCAGCGATTGCTTCACAACAATCAATCTCGAGAAGTATTAGGTTTTATCACAGTTTGATTATTGACTACCATATTATAGACAATAAATAGTATTACGGGGGCATATTCATTATATATCATATATTCGACAACATAAATCAATTTTCTTAAATACATGACTTCAAGTCTTGTTGCTAGACTACTAGTGGTAACATCCCCAATGGCTAAACAGGCGAAATAGGAAAACAAGGTTCCTTTACAGTAGGCGTACGTGATCTGGGAAAAACTATCTAGTGCATTTCGCAGAGGATTGTGATTATCCTTCCAGCGTCATTGTATACTGGACGCAGTAGGACCCAATTCCTGATGGCATGAGGGTATCTGTACACAGTACACACACAACTGAGAATAAAATCCTTTCTACATGTAATACATACGGAATGTCTATTATAAAGTTATACCATAGCCTCCTAAAAAAAGAAGAATTGGATTCTACCTCGTCCAGTATACAAGACGGTATCTGCGATTTAGGAGGCTATGGTTGTACAAATGAATAATAATACAACCCTACACCTTAAAAACAGATTACAGCATGTTACAGCACAACGTCTCCTTATGGGCCCTTGGGCCTAAATTTCGGTTTCCGCAACGCCATGCCTAATATCCGCTCCAAACCTACGTAATCCAGAGATATCTCATGAGCGTGATGCTAATATATTGCTAAATATGGTTATTTATCCAGCGGATATAGGTTCAAAAAGATTGAAAAAGATTTAGGACTATTTTTTGGAGATACTGACTACGGTCTACGATTGCCACGAACTTGCCATCTATTTTATTATATATATGCTATTATTTTGCATAATAAAATCGATAAATATGTATATATTTTTCCAGAGGATCTGGGTATTAAATAGGTATTTTCTTCGGTTTTCATACTGAACTACTGATGATTGTATGTATTTACCACATACATATAAATAAATACTTGCTATTTATTTTATTTTATTATACATTATATATTTATATTGTATATAAATATATTCAATTAATTTTATTTTATATAGTAAAACAGTATATAAAAATATTTACACGAATGTAATGAAATCGATAAAATATAAACCAACACCAGAGAACGCTTGAGCCCTGAGCCTTGGAGGGCTTTTTGGGGTTATTTGACTCACTACACTCTCTCTCAGAGACTCTCTCGTAGTCCGTAGAGGCGTAGAGCCACATAATAAAAACAGAAAATTCACAAATCATAGCTCTCACAACTCACAGTAAGCAGGATGTTTGTGCCCTCTATATGGAGTGGTCAGTGGTCACTGGTCAGTGGTCAGTGGTCAGTGGTCAGTGGTCAGTTTCTTCAGCACAACAGTGACACAAAGTGGACTCGTGGAGTCAGTGACACGGTGGAGTCAGTGATAGACTGAACTGACAGTCTGACACTCTGATAGTGTCACTTGTTTTAATAAAAAATAGTCACAATAGCAAACTGGCCAACACTAAGTTTTAAATAAACAGTGACACTGATATCTAGTTTTTTTTTAAATTGGTATGTGAATTGTCCGTTGACCAAGTACCTCCGCCAATGGGATGGGGGTTAAATCGCCAATGACCGCAGAAACTATTTT
>NW_014040055.1:0-4191 GCF_001186125.1 Sphaeroforma arctica JP610
ATATAGGGTTTTAGGGTTTTAGGAAATAAAATTGAATAACTATTGCTCAGATTCTAACTACTAATCTCACGCGCGTGTAGGTATGAAAGTAAGCTTTAATGCTGAAAATAGCTGTAAGATTCGGATCTCAGCTGAACGAATAGAAAAAGGGCTGTATCGACACACGAAAGAGGTGACGAATCATACTTGTACAGCTAAAAGTTACCAAGAAAGCCGTATAAGAGGTATCAAAAATATAGTGTTTAACTGGGATTTTGTTTGTATATATTTTCTGTTGGCACTGTTCACGCAAAATTGATGCTGTCGGGCTTTGCCACCTGACTATTGCCAATTTATTTGCAGAGCACAACATGAAGATACTCAAAACCGGCAAGTCTTTGAAAGTATTAGAAAAGTATACTATCCCACAATTTAAGGCAGTCAAACATCTTGACTCCGCTTTACAAGTACACGCAGGGTTGATACTCAAACCACCACAATTGGAAGGGCATGTGAGAACAGTATCAAACCGTACATCGTTGGATCACATAAAACATTTGAAACTAATAGACTCTGCAAGATATATATTTATGAGGGTTCCAGACACTACACTCCTAGTGCATAAAACTATATGTACCTACTTAGAAACCAATATTCCTATGTACGACGGAATCTACTTAGTACTTGGTGACATGAAGTGGTTTATGAGTATCTACCAAGATGGGGTGCTTTTGATGTTGCACATATGAATACTATTTCCGGTGGTGTACTTCAATTTTTCACCACATACAATGCTAATGACCATATGAAGTTGTTAACTATTTCGACAGCGGGCAAAGAGAATGGAAACGGGCCGTACTGGAACAGGTTCAAAGAGCTCTCTGATAGATGTCTTCCAAATATGTCGGCGTATCTCGTAGATAAAGAACAGGGTAAGTATTTTCATTTTAAATTTTCTAGTTGCGATACCATGTTTAAAGTGGGACAACTCTATATTTATTTATTTTTTATGCAGAACAGCTATTTGATAATTAAGTATAATTGTGTTTTATTAGGCATTCATCAGAGCATCGCAAATTCAGTGCATCAAGTTCAAGCTAGAACTTGTATACTCCATATCATCAAAAAAGTGATGAACAAAGGTCTACTCGGTAGAAACGATAAACCAACTCATCAATCGACAATTGCTATGGCTAAAGCAGCTACCGAACAAGGATACAACTACCACACTCAGGTAAATACCTATTTATATACAGGCGAGACTCGAAATTGCTACTGCGGGGATATCACAAAGCTGCGATCTATGGGTCCGATTCCCCGACTTCCAGAAGTTTTCTGTGGACAGCGTGTTGTCGCAGCGCTACTGAGTCCTGGGGACAAGGGGACTCGTGCCTAATAGGTTACAGTTTTGTGATATCCTCGTAGTAGCAAGTTGATTAACCACTACTACTACGGGGATATCACAGCAGTGGGGATAGTGAACATGTAGAAAAGAAGTAAAAGGAGATAATCAACGTAGATACCAATATAGTGATAGGTACTGTGGCAGAGTCGAAGACATTTTATATCGGCGGCTGGATCTTGCAGGAAAACATAGTGTTACAATGTTGCGGACCAGGGAAGTGGATAAAAGGCTCGCTTATATCCGGAGTATTCTGCCATTTGTCGCAATTACCTTCTCCGGCTGTTCGTTTCTGTGATGCTGATGCACATAGAGTATGAATGAAGGACTTACACAAGTAACATAGGGCAGAAAGCTTACGACTTAAGGAACCTTCACATGAGTCTGAAATGATCTCAGTATTGATCGTGTGAAATCATAGGAACCCACATTGTAATTTGGCAATTGTTACATTGTACAAAACAAATGCTACAGTTACTATTTGAGTGGAATGCCAAATCCTGCTAGAGCTGCCGAACAATTCAATTATATAGTACGATGGATGAAATGTTACCTCACAGATAATGTTACATACAACCTTGAAGTAGTCGGTATAAACCAACACAACAGTTTAAGCTGTGCAAACCCTCCTTTAAACGCCTCCTGCTGGACTGGTCCCTACTTTAAAGGGATCATCTTTCTTACTGAGATCCAAGATAAGTGCAAATGTTACCTCACAGATAATGTTACATACAACCTTGAAGCAGTCGGTATAAACCAACACATCAGTTTAAGCTGTGCAAACCCTCCTTTAAACGCCTCCTGCTGGACTGGTCCCTACTTTAAAGGGAACATCTTTCTTGCTGAGATCCAGGATAAGTGCCGTGAAACGGGAATTGTTTGGAATCTACTGGCTCCGATAGTTAATTGTGTGTTACCAGGAAGCCAATATGTCCTTGTCCATGGGTGGGGGCAAGCGCAGGATAGATTTCATTCTATCCTCGCTGATAGCAGATCTTTCCTCACCCATCAACCTTGCCAAGGCCAGAACCGGCCGGTCGAAGAAATCAAAACAGCAATTATTCAAATTCAGCTTGACATTGTGCTTCTTGCATCCTGCAATCAAAGCCTTGATGCCCTTCCAATGCTTCTTGGCGTCATTTTCGCCAACCTGATAGAGGCAGATGATGCATCCGATTTCGTCACAATTTAGTAGTTAAGAAACCAAAACCATGGATACAAGTATTTTCATATTTTCGATGATAGAGGATATCTTATTCCACATAGGAACGTGATTTATACAGCAGACGCGCCGTTCATATTAATATTTCTGACTGAATTCACTTATTCATACTGAGCACTCTTTAAAAAGCGCTACTCGGTTTTGACTACAGCCCTATCAGCCGACTTTTATGATACAAATGAGGGCAATGTACACGCTGGGTCAGTGTAATATTGTCATACTAGCGCTGAAGTCTATTAGGATTGCAATGCTGCAATTCCGAAGCTGCTTCCAAAGCTGCACTGAAACCTTCTGGATGCAATATGATGAGCTACAAACATATCTCTAGTATGTTGATCATATGTATTGATAATTATTTATAGTATGTGGATCATGTATATTGTCTGCAATCTTAAATCATCTAAAAATGGCTTTCCAATCAGTAGCTAGTAGCTCCCGTAACACCTTGTTAAACGGTACACAATGTGACAGCATATCCGGTAAGTATTTGTATACACCAGGAGCACATGTTATACCAATAGAAAATTTGCAATCGTGTCATGCAACCGACTTACCATCTGTGAGTTGGGGTTCATGTCCTCAAGATGTTGCAATGATTTCTGATCACATACTATATTAAAGTGTATACCATACAAATAGTCCTTAAAATGAGTGAATGCAGTCACAATAGCTGAAGCTTTTGTTGTACTGTCGGGTAATTGATTTGTGACGAGGTCATGGCTCTGCTAAAACACTGAATGTACCTTGCTTCCCCATCAATCATTTGATACAATACACCTCTGAGTGCCAATTCGGAATCATAGTCAGCTGATAGGTTGGCCAAGTATTTAGTCAAACCCGATTAACGCTTAGTTAAGAGTGTCAAGTCTGGACAAGTTAACCAGTCAGAAGTGCCGTTGTAAACGGTGCGACTGCTGTATTTATTAAACACGTTCCTATGCGGAACGAGATTTTCTCTACCAACGGCTGATTGTGAAAATACCTGTATCTGTTGTTTTGGTCTCCTAGCTACTAAATGATGAATCATCCTTCTCTATCATTAAATTTTCTCTTATACTATATGGTTCGGTCCCCTGACCCGGCTCTGAAATATTCATTTTGGTCTGGTCCTCTGGTCCAGTCTTGAAATCCATTTATAGGTCCGATCCTCTGGCCCGATCCAAAATCTCCGTCTAGGGTACCTTGTCCACAGACCTGCCAAGTTGAGTGTTGGTGCGTTTTTAAGAATATTTCCCCGTGGTAACATTATAATGAAATACAAGGTGGATATCTTAATTGTAATTTAATCCTATATGTCGTAAATAATTTCTGAGAAAAACCAGTCAGGCAGCTGTTAAATATTATATTACGTTGTACATTAATTCCAAACTTCTGCTTAATAAAAAAAAATTTACTGAAATATATACTACTGTCGTAAGTAATATTGTTGTTCCTTCCTTAGATAAATTTAATAACTAAATATCATACCCGCTATATAAGCCCTGTCGCTACTCCCGCGAATTCATCGATATTTATAGCCGTTGGTTTTTATTGGCGAACATATGAATCTAGTTACATATATATATATATATATATATATGCACATTTA
>NW_014040055.1:4211-36993 GCF_001186125.1 Sphaeroforma arctica JP610
GACTTTCGAGAGCAGATTAAGTTTCTCAACCGATTCCCGAGAGTGGATCAAGTCCGTCAACCGCAACATTCTAAAAATAGCTGCGGTTCTATGTGAGTCACAAACTATGCGGGAAGGCATCACGTGGTCAGCGTGAAATTTAGTTGCAGAGAAGTTAAATAGAATAGCATCGAAGTTTTAAAGTGTTCTGCCTAAGGTTTCTCATACTGACCATATGAGTTTATACCCTGGCCAGCCAAAGTGGTTGAACACTACCACAAACACCTTAGGTATAAAACCAAAGGTGAGGTCAGAAATAAATATATACATTTGCACTTTATTTAAAGTCTACTACATTGCACTCTAACACTGGTGCGCAACTCACATGATCTGTGATGTTATTTTGCAGGAACATAAGAGAATAGTTCTTTGGAAGCCCGTTTTCGAATTCTGTTGTGATGTTGGACACTTGTGACATACTCGTGCGAAGACAATGCCTCCAAATCATGCAAGAGTTGTGAATTTTCGGATACTGCTCTAGCATAGGAATAATCTCATTTATTCAAGATGGTAGTAGTATACATTCTTATTAATCAGTGGGAACGGTTGATTACTGACTAGGTCAGGTAGTTTTATATACAATCGGGTCGGTAGTCGCCCTTTGCTGGCCGGTACGGGCCGTTTCCACCTAATTTTTGCCAGTTTTAAGAGCCGTTCGAATATTCAAGGTGGGTGGGTATTCTGCACTCTGGTTGGATGAGTGGGGTTTTTTTTCTTCAATTCCTGAGCGAGATTCGGACTTGCGCACAAAGTAAAACTCCACAACTAAAACTGTCGTGTTGGGATACACCGCATATGTACTCTAATGTTATATCTAACATCCATCGTACTATATAATTGAATTGTTCGTCAGCTCTAGTAGGACTTGGCATTCCACTTAAAACAGTAACTGTAGGGTTTGTTTTGTACAATGTAACAATCGCTAAGTCCCAATGTGCGTTTCTATGATTCCATAGGTTCAATATTGAGATCTTTTCGGACACCTGTGCAGGTCCTTTCAGTCGTAAGCTTTCTGCCCTATGATACTTGTGTAGGTCCTTCATTCATATTCTACGTGTATCTGCATCACAGAAACGACCAGCCTGGGTGGATAATTGCGACAAATGGTAGAATATTCCGGATATATGCGAGCCTTTTATTCATTCTCCTGGTTTGCAACATTCTAATACAATGTTTCCCGGCAAGATCTAGTCGCTGATATAAAATGACTTCGGCTATGCCGCAGTACCTATCGCTACATTGGTATCTATCTTGATCATATCCTTTCGTGATACTTGTGTAAGTCCTTCATTCATATTCTATGTGCATCAGCATCACAGAAACGAACATCCTGGAAGGGTAATTGCGACAAATGATGAAATATTCCAGATATAAGCGAGCCTTCTATCCATTCTCCTGGTTTGCAACCTTTTAATATAATATTTCCCGGCAAGATGCAGTCGCTTATATAAAATGACTTCGACTATGCCGCAGTACCTATTGCTACATCGGTATCTTCGTTGATCATCTCCTTTCGCTTCTTTTCTACATGTTCACTTTTTCCACTGCATATTGTACAAAAGGCGGCACTCTCTTTCTCAACAACGTAGATCGATAAAATGTATTTTTGCTAGCCATCAACACTTTAGACTCGCCAAGCGTCTTACTTCCTTTGGCTAGGCGTGCATTGCGGTATGCAATCAGTTTTTCTCTCGTTGGAGCACCCGATGCAAGGATTTGGCCTGATATGTTCGATGTTCTAATTCTTCTGGCACTGCACTGCTAATTATAAGATGAAAAATAGGGGATCAGTCAAAACTGTGCCGAGCTTCATCTTACAGAGAAATGACAATCATTCTCAAATATGTAAAACTCACCTTGATACGTAGTCATTGTCGTTGTTGCTAGCTGTTGTTCTCATTCGACTGGATGTGCATTCCTTTTCTGCACTGATGAAAGAAGAGCCTGTCTCCAAATAATGTACATTTTCGTCAGCAAACACAAGTTTTATGGCCGAAAATGTACTTATAGTCTTTACACTAACTCAAATATAGTCTTTACATTAACTCAAATATCAGAGATATACAGCCTGGAGAATATCCTTTCACTGGTTTTCTTGTCGCATCTCACAGGCGAATTTTCCAAAATCTGTGATCAAGAGGGCGATTTAAACCATAAACTATAAATGTCAGTTTTTGTATTACATGTTGAAAATTTTCGATATCAATTTGATGCGGTTACTGAAATGGTTCACTCCCATACATCCGGCAGAATTAGGGGAGAGAATAAGGAGTAAAATATCTCTCACTTTTTCATATTGCTTGTTAATTTGATGTAGAGAAGCTCTCTCTTGATATTCCCCCGAATCAATCGCTTTTTCCAATTGCGGCATCAGTTTTTCGATACACGTAGTATTGCGTCTTGCATTTTTCCTGCGAACGGATTTTTGTTTTAGTCGTGATCATTAAAAAAAAAGCCCTTGATTCTCTCATCAGCATCGATTCAACGATTTAAAGGAACCGAATAGACATACCTGACAGATGACGTTGATGGAGGTGGCGCATCAGGCGTTGGTATTTTCCGTAGGGGCGAATCCTTGACGGTGTCACTGTTTTGGTCCGCTGAGCGCATCTTCGTTGACGTTTTTTTTTGTCTGTGCGTTTGAGCAGGTGATTCACAACACTTGGAAAATAGCTACACAATATATCACAAGCAACAAACTTAACAAGGCACCATATATAAGAATCAATATGCATATTCTCTGCACGTCGAAGGCCAGAGCTTTGAGACATTTAATGGCGAATACTTGTGTGTAGGCTTAAACGTCGCAGGATACCTTATACTTTTTAGTCTAATTAACTAGAAATCTATATAAATACACTGGTCAATTCAGAAATAAAAAATTTCAAATAAATAATCAGCCCAGATTTAGTCCCTTTTTATATATTTATATATAACTAAAAGCACATACGTTTATGACTAAAAACACATACTTTTATTGATAAAAGTATATGCGTTTCTATTTCTATCCACCTAATGTGCGTATGCCTACCAGTATACTAGTTCACTGTTCAAATATCGAAAGACTGTCCTTTTTACTCACATTATTATAGGTTCGATGTGACAATCTCGTGCCTGCTGTGCCGCCAACGATCAATGGTTACAGGTGACAGCTACATGCTGTACCTGACCCCCCCTTTCATACTTAATGAGTATTATTTTTTCTTCTTTTTAAGAACACTTGTTTTGAAGAGTGTGGCGTGGTGAACTCATGGGCATATTCGAATTGGGCACGCTGTTCGCGACTCCGTCACAGCGTCTTTACATGTCCCGCCTTATACGTAATAATGCTATACCAACTCAACACCTCTCAGAACGAATCTATCAACTGTGTGCAATACAACACGCCCGAAGCTGCGGGTACTCACCGACTCTAAGGTTGCTCGCCGCTATGCCAGAGTGTACAGGGTACTCGCCTGCACTCTAAGTATATAGACATACTTGCCACCTACGACTAAACACTCGTGTTTTAGGGGTTTAGGGTTTGTTTCTTTCCTGATTTTCTTTCCAATGCACTTATAGCAGCTTTGCATCGCGTCGTGTAGTGTTGTTCTTTAGATTTGCTGTATGATGCAACGTAGCATTCTCCTATAATAAAAATACTTCTACTACTTGCAAACTGTTTAGATATCTGACTCGTTCCATGTATGTGTGTCAGCTAGTGTGAAAGCTATGCGCATGCCGTATATCTAACTAATAAACTTAGTTCATGTGGATATCATATATCTTACTAATAAAACTTAATCTATGTACAAGTATTTTCTTAAAACAAACCTATGATATTGTATCATACATTCGTTCGTGCATTTGCCACACGCGCACGCAGAAAGAAGGCAACCCCGGCCAGACATACCATCAACCCAGGCTGCTTTAATCTTGTCCCAGCTGTCGCTGACGTCGACTCTCACGCGTCTGAATCAGCTTACGATATGCTGGCACTACGTTCGGATCGTCGAAGGCATCTGCTGTTACCCATGTAGGAGAGACTTCCAACCAGATAACCAAGTATTCTGATTACTGAGTCGCCTTGTTGTGGCGGTGTGATAAGATGTGTCGGAATGTCGATCGCTTTTCTCCCAAAAGTGATTTATCAAACGGTGGCTCCGTAGCGCGACGTACTAGCCTGATAATCTCAAACAGAACTGGACAGTCTTGAGCTCAGGCGGCTTGCTTTCGCCCTTTGCTCGTAGATGGTATTTCTGATTCTCCCGACTGTGAACTGCGTATGGTCCAATCAATGATTTCGTGGCTTTGGTCGTAGCCCCTTGGGTATCATGACGTTACGCATCGGATCAGTAGCCTCCGCGATAGTATCACCAGGTAAGTCATCTGTCAAATTTGCGAACGGGACATGGCGGCGACCCAAAAAAATCACTGAAAGGTGCAGACTTATAGCGCCGTAATATCCAAAGGTTCTGATAAAACATAGTAAACGGTAGACGCTCATCCTTAGTTCCGGACAGCCAACACATAATGCGCGCGCACATTTGTAGGGTTTTTTTGTACCGTCGCTCTGCAGCACCCGAGGTCTGAGGGCAGTATGACTGAGATGTCTTGTGTATGATTCTGAGTGCCCGCGTAATCGATTTTACGTCTTTACGATAATATTCACAAATTGGATACTCTCGTTACTCTGAATATTACGAGAAGAATCATGCTCATCAAACACAGACATTGATTCTGTCACCATGGTCTGTGCATCCTTTACAGGTTTTGCCCGAAGAATACAGTACCCCAACGCCACATCCAATAGATGTGGAATAAACTTGTTTCATATAGTGGATCAATGTGGCCACCATAGGAATGAGATCCAATTGTATATGATCGCACGGGTACCGTGCGGCAATACTCATTAAAGGATGGAATCCCTTATTCATAGTATTATTGCCTAAAGCACGCACGACATAATTTACAGATCCCTTGTTCGAATTGTGCCCATCATTCCGTATGCGTTGCAAAGTTACCGCCGGCGCAGGATGCCCTTGTTCATGAAATTGCTATGTTAACTGTACGCGACGATTTTCTTCCTCGTGCCCTGGATAATTGATCACTGTTGCTCCCACACATACTTCAGCAGCCTGTCCCGCAATTTGTCGTGTACGTCTAGCCATCTCCTCCTGTGCCCAGTTGTCATGATAACGTCTAGCTATCTCCTCCTGTGCCCAGTTGTCATGATAACGTGTAATAGCTTCATCATATTCAGGCACTTCCTGAACCAGATCGCACCCGAACGATGGATTAACCTTCTAGCCAGAGGGAGGTGCAATACGTACAACACAGTATGCTCCCTTTCCACAGACTTGTGTGCCAAGTTTCAAGTATGTATGGGCCGTATGCGAGATAAGTAGCGGGTCCGTCTACATCAACGACAGGTGTAATGGAAACCACGGCGTCCGTGTGTTCAACGGTAAATATATTGTTGCAAACGCCTTGTCAGCCAACACCTTGCGCAGTACCTTATGTATAAGGCGTCAGGGTGGGTTCATCCATGCACTGCATATACTCCTGTCATATTTAACTCAAGTGGCACACCATCGACCGGGAAATTCAACCGTACTGCCAAATACGATTGTGTAAAAGTCAGACTAACCAGGCTGACTATCGATGTCAATAAGTTAACGTAAAAGAAAGTACGATTTCAAAGTGAATTTGCAGAATGTAATTTTAAGTTTAGCTTCAGCCCTTGATAATGAGCTAAAAGATTAGGGGATTTAAGACTGAGACTGTTGTCTTTATGGCTCCGCTTTAATCACTCAATACTTCGGTCTAGATTTATTTGGTGTCAGTAACTAATATCAGATTTCATTTCAATGGATGTTTGATATTTCATTCTATATCATTTCATGCCTCAAAACAATCTTCCAATCGCAATTACCAATAAAATAACTTTAAGTCCAACTTAAGAAAATCAAAAGAAATCAAAAACACAATGATGGTACAGTGAAATGTCTGTACCTATACCCCATCACATGGTACCTAGCTCTCTATCCCATTGAAGGCATAGACGGGCACATCTAGTCGGGTGGCTAGGGAGGATCATTTTCATGCCCCATTTCTCAGTGGGCTATCTCGCGCTGGGAGTATTTGGTAATACAACATGTGTCATCAAGTGTCAATATCACCTGAGACTCACTCAATTGTTATATCCCAATATTCTGATGGAAAACATATCATTGTAGAAAAACCATCTTATCAATATCAACAGAGTCCCCGGCCTCTGTCGTATACAATTATATTTCCAAATATCCCAAAATAGATTATTTGTTTGTTTGCTTTCTGCCAATTCAATAGATCTATATTTGATTATTTGATTATTATACAGATACAAATATCTACAATTGCGTTTCAACGTATACCAGGTTTTATAACCGTAAAAGCGTTTAAACGGTAATACGTTTATAGTATACGTTACCATGTGCTTCTACTATAGGGATAATATTATTTATTTCAAAAAAGATAGATTACAATGTATGTATGTTACAAAGTAGGGACATATGGTATGGCTCTCATAGCCATTTTAGTGGTTCGGGAAAGATCGATGGGAAGAAGTGGTTAGTAAATTCCCGTTTGAAGCCTGGGCCAAGTGAGTCGACGATGGAGGATATGCGCTGAGTCAATTTGGGCCGGTGCTGACAGAACACTGATACCATCGAATGTGTCATGTATTCGCTTGCTGACCTACTAAGTAGCGTACCCACCTCTGTGGTACGGATCGGGTCTGCGCCGTGTAGTGCCGTGGAATGGGTTAGTGCAGAGTACGAAATACCGAGTAGGACCAGGTTATCCGGCATAATTCGGTCGAGGAGCAAGGATGGGGGTGAGCCAATGCCGCACCAGACCACGGATGCATTCGGTATGTGCTGGCTGGTCTGGATCGTAAGTATAATAAACGGAACCAACAAGCGCGATGATTTGGTTTGAACCGAAATTTGGAAGTAGTACTTCAACAGCGTGATTAGCCGGGGTATGGGGAACATATGTTGATGTGTCAGAGGCGGGTGAGGGTACGGTGGTTCTTCTACATGCTGGAGAAAAGATACAAGGTGTTCGTGGAGGGTCCAGATACCGTGGAAGTCGTGGCACTCCTGTAATTGCTGGAGGAGGTCAGGGCCAATGGGCGGCAGTTTCGGGCCTACCAGGATGCGTCGAGTCAGTTGTTGGATGCAGGTAAAGTGGCTGGTGGTGAACTTGTGGCTACCGGGGCAGACAGGGCAGAGACAGCCGTCGGTGCGGTAGTCGAGTAATGTGAACATGTACGTATTCGTTACAATCATAGCACAGAGCCGGATTGGTGTGGGCTCGAAGCAACGGTTGAAGCTGTCGTGTCTGGCTTTGTCTCGGTTTGAAGTTGGCGGTTTACCCATAACCAGTTGGTAGTAGTATTGGCGCCGGGCCATTGCCGCGATCTCCTTGTTGGACCAGCGTTTTGTTGAGTTCTTCCTGATGTCGTCACAGCGTTGGCGGAGGGCTACATGGTCGAGTGTACGCCCGCCCGTGGTTTTGTGTACAGTTTTCAGGTGAGCATAGATACTGTACGGGAAGCGTAGTGATGGTTTGTCGTGGGCCCAGGCGGGTTACGTCAGAGGGGTGAGTGTATTTGTGCAGGCCATTGAATCGAGTTGTATTCCCAGGCAGCCTCCGACGTAGTCCGCGAATGGTCGCACGGGTAGCAGGCCACAAAAGTGTAATGAGTTTGCTTGATGTTTGGGAAACCGAGGGTATTTAGTGCCCGTGATAATGGCTGCTGCTTCGAACACGGAGTCCAACTCATCCTTCCATATAGGCGGAGTCCAGGCAATAATGTTCAGGCCATATGTAGCCGTGGATAGGATGAATATTTTGAACAGTACGAGTCGGTTGCGGGGGTGTTGCCAACTGAAGCCATGGAAGCCATAAGCGCGGAAAGAGGCGATACCTTGTTAGAGTACAATGTAGTACACTTGAAATAAAGTGCAAATGTATGTATTTATTTCTGACCTCACCTTTGGTTTTATACCTAAGGTGTTTGTGCTAGTGTTCAGCCGCTTGGGCTGGCCAGGGTCAAAACTCATATGGTCAGTATGAGAAACCTTATGCGGAACACTTTAACACTTCGATGCTTTTCTATTTCAACTTCTCTGCAATTAAATCTCACGCTGATCACATGATGCCTTTCCGCATAGGTTGTGACTCACATAGAACCGCAGCTATTATTAATATGTTGTGGTTGACAGGCTTAATCCACTCTCGGGAATCGGTTGAGAAACTAAATCTGCTCTCGGAAGTCAAGTAATAACTCAACTCTTGAGAGTAATTTGAGCAACTTGATTAGCTCTCGGGAGTGAGCTAACTCTGATGACTTAGCTCTCGGGAGTGAGCTAATTCTGATGACTTCCATAAATCAAAGATGGTTTCTTGCTGTAAAATCTGGTCTGTGACCTGTAGTCTCTCACTCCCCCTCAATTTTACAATCAACAAGGGCTGAAGTCTGAAGGCTGAAAATTGGAAACTAAAGACTAATGAAGGCTGAAGACCTAAGACCTGGATTGTGAAATTATTGACTCGGTAGATGGATTGGGCGATAGGCGTTGAACCAATGTATATTTGTCGAAGACGTTTACGAATTGGTGCTGTTGAGTATTGTCTCGATGAAAATCGTTGAAAACGGTGTTTTTTCTTCTTCTGAAGAGTAGACGATCTCCTGTACAGTGACAGGCTTCACGACTGGCGTGGATAATCTTCTGTATGGGGACATGCATAACAATTTCGCAAGTAAAAAGACTCGAGATTTTCTTGAAAAATGCATTTTGCTTACTGAATCGGTGTGTACTGTGGCGTGGATGCTGTGGGACAGCTCCCTTCTGCGTTGTGGCATATTGGTTTGACTTTGGGATGTGGCCTGTGAGGCTGAGACTCAGAGACTGTGAGGCTACGATTTTCTCTTGGGTCTTGGAATGTGCGGCTCATATGCTGCGGTCTGGCTGCTATCCTTAGTATGGTTGCTTTTGTGTGAGGTTGTGGTCCCTGTAGGGCCTGTGGGCTGTGAATTTCACAATTTTGTTTGTATCCTGCGAGTGAATTTCTATACAAATTGTCACAGGTATGCAACTTTTACGATATCACACATAAAAATTAAAAGAGCCAGTAAGTACTAATATCATGTGTATCAATAAATACAAATTGTCTGCGGGATTCAACTTTAACTTCAGAGTACTTTTATGCCAAAACACTGTCGCACAAGTAAATACTTGGGTGTTTATCGATAGGAACAATTATATGAACAAATATATAGTTATATATTGCGTGTACATTATTTATAATCTCATTTTTACATATAATACAAACAGTTTGTACACACTCTTTTTACAAGGTACGATATATCTGTATATTTTGCAGTCGGAGATAGAAGCACAAAGCATTTGACACCTGCTTACCTTAAAATACTTACCTTTATTACAAATTGGACTATGTTGATACTGGCATCCGAGTCATTAGTCTGTCACGTATGTCGGTAAACTTCTCTCGGCTGAGTGGCTTCGTGAAGAAATCACTGAGTAGTTGTTCTGATGGTATGTATTTTAGCTTGATGGTGTTGTTCGATGTGAGTTCTCTGATGTGATGATATCGTAGATCGACATGTTTTGTTCGGCGGGATTTCGTGATACCATTTCCCATCAGTATTGCTGACTTGTCGTCCTGTTTTATGGTGGTGGGTTCTACGAGCGGAATGCCGAATTCTGTGGAGAGATTCCTAGCCCATACTGCGCCTTTGGCTGTATCAGATTGTGCTACGTATCCTGCCTCTGCTGTAGACGTTGTTACTAGTCGTTGCAAGTTTGTTCCCCACATGAATGGTGCATCTGCTATAATGCCCACTCGCCAGGTGGTGGATCGTCTTGTTGTGTCATCGCTAGCAAAGCTACTGTCTACACTCAGATAGGGAATACATGGTTCTTTGTTCGTGTATTCAAGTCCGAAGTCCTGAGTGCCAGCGAGATACTTCAAACAGCGCTTGGCACCTCTGAAGTGGTGGTACTGAGGTGCTATCAGATAGCGACTTAGGATCGAAACTGCAAAGCATATATCCACTCGTATTTGATCTACAAGGTATCGTAGCTGACCTACTATCTTGTTGTATTGTGTGATTGTTGGGACGTCTGAGCTGGCCGCCTTTTTCGGGAGATATGCATGTTTGTCTGTTACTTCACAGTCCGATTCTAGAATTGGCACCCATGCTGGTTTACAATCTATCAACCCTCCTTATTCCTGCAATATTTATCTTAGGTATAGTCGTTGATGGTAACGTACTCTTCTAGAGTGTATTTCCACTTGGCACTTGAGAAATCATAACGGTAGGCCCATATCAACAGTGTTCCATTCGCCTTTCATTGCGTCAGCTAGTTTCTGTCTGTCGGTCTTACTCTGGCATGCTGCAATTTTGTCATCTACGTGTACGATAATGAAACAAGGTCCACTGTGTGTTTGTTTGATGAACAGTGCTCCATCCGATTGTGCTTGTTTACAACTGTGTTGTATAGCAAACCGATGGATAGCTTTAAACCAGTAGTGTCCGCTAGGTGGTAGACCGTATACGCAACGGTCAACTCGACATACAACCTTTGTGTCTCCTTGCTTGTGCCTTTCGTACAGTTTTTTCTGAGACGGGTCCAATAGATGTTCGATGAGATTGTATCCTTGCGGTACTCGCATGTAGCTAGGGGTATCCAGTTCTTGAGTGAGGTAGGCCGAGGGTGTATCGTATTGTCGAATGTCCATGTCATAGTGTGCCCTTAGAACTAGACAGATCCTGAGTGTTTCCTTGGCTACTACTGGGGCATAGCTTTCATCGTAATCGACCCCCTGTTTTGCATTGAATGCTGCTACATTCAGACGTGATTTGAGTCGTGTGACTTGTCCTTATTCATCCGTTTTTGCCTTGAAGACCCATCGAGGGGGGAATAATGATTTCTCTCGCGGTTTGTTGTCAGCCAGAGTGAATGCCTTGCGCTGTATCACCAAGCTCTCCATCTCCGAACGTGCTGATTCTTCCCAGTCGGCTGCATTTTGCATATCATATATACCTTTGTATGTTTTCGGTTCCATTGCTACAGTTGCTGAATTGACAGTGTATGTAGTGCTAGAAGTTCTCTTACGGTGGCTATCGTGATACCAGTCGACATTATTATCACCTATCGCGAGGTCCCGCAGTTCTCGAGAGACTTGGCGACCTTCTGCCGTTCTTCTAGCTATGGTTGCTTCGAGATCATGTTGTGCTTTGGTAGTCGCTGCAGAAGCCTCCGACTCGTTGGTACGTACTTTACTCTCAGCAGGTTGTTGTATTGACGATGAAGTTATTTGTAGTTGGTCTGAGTTGCTCGATTTGTGTATCACAGTGGACTGGGCTTGTTGGCTAAGCATATCTTCCGTTGTCGATGTTGTCCCTGCGTCTGTTTGGAAATCGACATTCTCGATTTGGAGGAATGTACTACTGTTCGTAGTGTCAGGTGGTGCGATAGCGGTTTTACATTTGTTATCTTCCCAGGCAAAGAATTCATCTTCGAATATATAGACGTCTCGGCTTTGTATTATACGTTTGGTCAGAGGTGGGTATATACGATACGAGTCCGGTGTTGTGTCCAAGGGTTGCGCAAGAAGAATGCCACCCAGTGCTTTGTCGTCGAGTTTGCCGTCTGGATCACGGTTTATGTATGCGATGTGACACCCGAATGTTCTGAACATATCTATCGGAAATGCATATCTTGTAAACTTCTCGTATGGGGATGAGCTCTTCTCGTTGGTGGGTATAGCATTGTATATGTTGGTAGTTTGAATCAGTGATTAAGCCCACATAGTAGTCGGTAGACGTGCATACTTCAGTTGTGCAAGCATTCTAGGGGCCAGTGTACCATGGAGTCTCTCTACCTTGCCATGGTATTGTGGCGTGGCCGTAGGTGCGTACCTCGAGCAGTATCCCAAATACGCAAGCATGCGCCTCGTTACGTTTGCTGTAAACTGTGAGCCTCGATCCATTTGTATGCACTGAACTCGGTGATGACTTAAGATGTACCATTCATCGAAGGTGTGTAACATAGCATCCAAAATTGTTGTCGCTTTCAGATCGCGGATCGGATACTCTTTGGCCATGCTAGAAAAGTCGTCTATGATTGATACATAGTGGGTGTTGGATCCTATTGACGTTACGAACGGTCCTATTATGTCCACGAAGACTAACTCGAGGGGCTCTGTAGCATGTTCGTGCTGTCGTTCCTTGTTTGTATTCTTGTTCTTCTTCTTAGCAATAGTGCATGCTTTGCATCGTTCCTCTGGTTGCCTTATGCAGGGTAAATCTTTTGGGACGTAGCTGGGGTGCGCGAACCTGTTGTGCCATGAAATCTGATTGACTTTCTCCAGCGATGGTTCCACTGTAGTCATAGCTATGTCGTCGATGTGCACACAGTATATTCTGTGTTTTTCATGTACTGTTATGGTTCCAAAGCTTGGTAGTAATATGTACATCATGCTGTTGGTGAATTCAAATGAGTAATGTCGCGCTGAGAGTAGGCTGATACTTAGTAGTGCAGTTTTAAATGTCGTATCAATGAGTACGTCCCCCAAGTTTCCTAGCTGAGCCACATACTTCGGATAAATGATTGTACCATCAGCTACTTCGAGCGCATACCGATCATTAATGCGCATGTTGCTGACGAGATGATGTTTGTGGTACTTATAGGGAAGTACGTGTATGGTGGCGCAACTATCGCAAGCTAGTCAGTATCCACCTCTGGAATCTCTATCTGACTGATCATTCACCTCCTTGTTGTCGATTGTAGGGTTAATTGTGGAGAATGCAATCTGTCTGTTTGCAGGTAACTGGTCATCAGATACTTGTGCTGACATACCTTTGTCTTGTCTGCCGTCATGAGCTTGGCGTCGATTGCTCTGGGATCTATATGTTCTGTCAATGTCTTGTGAATGTTAGATATCTCGTGAATATCTACCATCGTCGTAGTCGCGTCGATTGTACCTATCTACTCGGTAGTCCTGTCGGTCCTGATCATTGTGATTATCGTAGCGGTATTGGTAGCTGTTGTTTCTGTTGTACTGTTCCACACGAGTACGGTAGTCACGATTCGAATAAGGTCGGCGATGCTTGTCATTGTTTTTGGGCTTAAAATCTGTAGTCTCTCATGTCATGACGAAGACCAGGTTTGTCAATCCGTCGATCGTAACGTTTACGACCGTCGTGGTCACGATCCTGATTATGTGGGTTACCAGCAACGCATGATTTGATTAGAGCTTGTAGCTTACGGCATTGCCCGATGGAATGCCAACGATTATTGCAGAATGCACAATTTCCTGTCGATATAGCTGCATGCGCACCGTGCACAATGGTTGATGGGTCACTTTCATCTGGATCCAATGCGATGAGGTACGTGGTGAGCTCATCATACGACATGGCCATCATAACGGATGTCTTCAACATAATCTTAACAGTCTGATTATCGTCGTTTACAGGCTGCCGTAGAATAGCGCATAGGCTGTTGTTAGACTTCGTACCTCCGGCGTTCTTGAATTTCACAAATGCCGTGTTGAGACGACTGATAAGGCAGGCGTAGATTCGTTCCGTTCTTGCGTGATGCGGTTCAGTTTTCCTTCTAATGTCTGGATATTATCTTCGGTCAGGGCTTCAAACTCGAGTTTCAGTGCGGCAAAAGCTTCCCACGGCTTATCAATGAATTGGCTGATCTCCGTTTGCAGCTGTGGAGATAAGGTGCGGTTGATAATCTGATATGCCTCAGCGATTTCCTTGGGTGTCCATCGGTTGCCTCTAGATGGGGTTGGATCGGTCAATATTGTTGGGATTCCTTCACAATTCACGGATAGAATTGTTTGGGTTTTCCAAGGAAGCCAGTCAACCTTCGATTCGAGAATAGTGGTGGTCTTAATATCCTTAGAGTTCACAGTAGGCATATTGATAGCGCGAGATCAGAGTGACCTGATAAGTTGATAGAGTACAATGTAGTAGACTTTAAGTAAAGTGCAAATGTATGTATTTATTTCTGACCTCACCTTTGGTTTTATACCTAAGGTGTTTGTGCTAGTGTTCAGCCGCTTGGGCTGGCCAGGGTAAAACCTCATATGGTCAGTATGAGAAACCTTATGCGGAACACTTTAACACTTCGATGCTTTTCTATTTCAACTTCTCTGCAATTAAATCTCACGCTGATCACATGATGCCTTTCCGCATAGGTTGTGACTCACATAGAACCGCAGCTATTATTAATATGTTGTGGTTGAAAGGCTTAATCCACTCTCGGGAATCGGTTGAGAAACTAAATCTACTCTCGGAAGTCGGTTAAGTAATAACTCAACTCTTGAGAGTAATTTGAGCAACTTGATTAGCTCTCGGAAGTGAGCTAACTCTGATGACTTAGCTCTCGGGAGTGAGCTAATTCTGATGACTTCTACAAATCAAAGATGGTTTCTTGCTGTAAAATTTGGCCTGAGACCTGTAGTCTCTCATACCTAGAGACAATGCTGTAACCAGGGATTCCATATGTCTGGCGAGGTTGATCCCTGGTATTCCGTGAGAGAGTGGGAACCCCAGATATTTAGAGCGTTTCAGTTTGGAATGTGTGGGCGACATCTTCAGGAGGAGGTAACGTATGTTCCAAGGTGCGTCTGAAAGCGTCGGCGTGATAAGCTCACCTTTTATACGGAGGGTTAGCGCCACGTGTCGCAAGTAAACCCGCTAATTTCTCACAGTCCCCCCCCCTCAGCTTGAAAATTACAATGTTGGCTTATATGTAATTTGAAGCACATAAACTCAAAAAGCTCACGTGAATTGTACAAGCGAAAAGAAGCAACGGGTTTCGATCATATAATGGCCTCAATGCTTACAGTATATTCTCTTAGACAAAGTATACTTAGACTTTATAAGTTACTCGGTTACTCTATTGCGTGTGGGTTTAGGTCGTTGAGGTCCCCGATGGTGGATGGGACGTTTCTTAGTGCCTTTAGGAGGTACATACATTCCATGGTCCTTGAAACTTGGGAATGAATGACGTCTGTGTATAAGCCTTGACTACATCAGGACGTTTGTTTGTAGGTAAGATAGCTTCTGCGTCTGCCTTGTTCTTATGTAGACGTTTACGAAACTCCTTATTAAAAGCCCTCAATACATCTGGATCATCGAATACCGATGGAGGTAGATCGTATTGCGCGCCATCTGCAAACTCTGTTGTGTAGTAAGTGATATCCTCATGTTTGTACTTCCCCAGAATTTTCTTAACCTCGTAAGACGTAAGAGGTGTAGTAGCTTCACGTGTGCGACGAAGGATGATTTCTGTCGTTGGAATTCGATGTGATCCGATATTAAGAGCACTTGAACCGTCAACGTTATTAACTTCGTAAGTTCCGCTCTTCGTATCGGCCACTGAAATCTTGAATGTTCCAATGTATTTAGCCGTAAACACAGCTGTATCGGAGTTGCGAGCCATAATGTTGACTATGTCGCCTACCTCAAACTCGACTATATTCTTCGAATCATTCCATCACTTCTGTCTCTTCTTGAACGCGATGTCCTTCATCTCTCTCAAACAAGGAAAGACGACGTCTCTGGTACGACGCATCTTCTATAGCCATGGTAACACATGATCTTCTTGAAAGTCCTTGTTAAAAGGTACTTGTAGTTCACTATAACGACCCCTGAAATTATGAGCGGATGTTGATATATATATATATATATATATATATACCAGTGACTGAATCCGGTGTCTCGTTCATTTGTGTCTGTACCCAGTTAATTGAGTATGGCCACAAGTCAGCATCGTCTAGTAACACTCCACGCATGAACCTCTTCATCTTTCTGTGTCGCACCTCACTCGCACCTTGTGTCTGAGGCTTATAAGGTACACCCATTTTGTGGCATGATCTCGCAACGAGCAACAATGCCGTCATGACGTCTCCTATAAACTCACTACCGTTGTTGGTACATACAATAGCTGGCCAGCCGAAATCTGCGAAACACTTATAAATGCACTCAGCCACTGTTTACATTGATTTGTCTTTCAAAGGATATAATACATTATATCTTGAAGCGACATAAAAAATGTGGCAGGCATACTTATCTTTCGTGTGTTCGGACGTGGGTAGCTCCACCAAATCAATGATAACCCTGCCCCATGGCTCGTCTTCCGATACACTCCGCAATGGGGCATATCCATAGCGCTTGATCCGGTTAACTTCGCAGTCGTTGCATTCGTGATACACCTGATATATATTGCTTGAGCTATGGGTGTACAATTCCGTATCTCTTACCTTCTTTCTCAGTCCTAGCCTTATCCATGTGTTTAAGTGTATGATTCTGGTTTAACCACTTCAGAATGTCATCCTCCGATGATCTTGCCGTATCAAAGTCTGTAGGTGAGGATTCCACTACTACATCACCAGGACTCGAAGACTCGTCGTGTCCAATCTCGTAAAGACTCGTCTGGTCCAATCTCGCCTGAAAGGTCGGCCGTGTGAATTCTACTAATGTTCTCTTTGTCCATTAGTTGAGTTACATGGTCGTATACATTTGGAAAATCATTCATCAACTGTTTGAGTAGCCTGGTCTCGGCTTCGTATGCAGTTGCTCTGTCAGAACGTATCTTCTTGTAAAATGCTTTTGCTAGTGATGAGTTCCTTTTCGCTTCTTTAAGATCGGATTGTACCTCTGTGACGCATACTGCAGGTGCGTGTGTCGCCCCAGCCTCTCGGTGAGACTTAGGTGTCAAGAGTGAAATCTTGGATTCTTCGACCTTACGTTTGAAGGTCTCGGATGGTGTCCATTTGTTGGTTCCAACTGGACTTATTCGACATATTATTGTATGTCGCCAAGGAGTCTTCTGGACTGCACGGGTACCCTGATAGAGGAAAGTATCTACCTCTCTATCCACATATATGGGCTCACATTGTATCATCGATATCAACTGTGGTAGCCATTTATCTGAATGTCTTAGGGGACAACCCAACGTGATGGTAGCATCTTGTATATGAACATAATTCAGCAACTGTGGTATTAACAACCACGGTGGATTCTCATCGGATAAATCGATTTGAAACCCATCACCGTCTGGATGTTCCAGAGTCCGGTATCACGGCAGTTGCGCATTATGACGTGCTGCAAACATATCAATGGTATGTGGTCCATGTATGTTGTCTGCAATTTTAAACCACCTAGGATTGACCATCCGATCCGTAGCTAGCAATTCTCGGACCATCTTGTTGAAATCCGGTACAAAGCGTGACAGCGTATCCGGTAAGTGATTGTGTATGCCCGGTATATGTGTTATGCTGAAAGAAAATTTCGCGATCGTATCGTGCCATCGACTGACCAATTGTGAATTGGGGTTCATGTCTTTTAAATGTTGCAACGATTTCTGGTCGCACAGTATATTAAAGTGTGTACCATAAAGGTAGTCCTTAAAATGAGTGAGTGCAGTTACAATAGCTAGTAGCTCTTGTTGCACTGTCGGATAATTGATTTGTGACGAGTTCATAGCCCTGCTAAAGAACTGCACGTATCTCGGCTTCCCGTCAATCATTTGGTACAGCACGCCTCCCAACGCCATGTCGGATGCATCTGTAGCCACCATGGAGGGCACTCCATCTTTTGATGACTGGGCTACGGGGGCTTGTTAAATCACTGTTTTGAGCTGCTTAAAGGCATCATCACACTCTTTGGTCCACAACGCTCCTAGTTTGCCTTTGTGACATCTTAATGTCCGAAAGGTTTAAGGTAGCTTGCCAGGTGTAGAACTCCATCTGACAGGAAGTTGACGAATCCACACATGCTATTAACATCTTTGCCTGTAGTGAGAGTTCTCCAATCCAGTAAGTGTTCTACCTTTCCAGGATCGATCATAGTACTTTCCCCGGATACACGGTAGCCCAACAGCTGTATCTCGTTTACACCGAAATGACATTTCTTGCTGTTGATCTTAAACTTGTGTTTGTTGAGCCTTGCCAGTACTTCCCTCACAACTCTGTTATGCTCCTCTTTAGTCTTGGTAAACACAACAATGTTATCGATATACACCTGCACATTGTCCATGTCTCTAAACAGGCCCTGCATGATGTGTTGAAAGAAGGCTGGTAACATATGTAGACCAAAAGGGGCTCTTTTGAATGAATATTGTTGTCCATCCGAAGTGAAGGTAAAATACTTCCGGTGTGGTTTGTATATTTTCATTTGATGGTAGCCTTGCTTCAAATCGATGATCGAAAATATCTTCGCTCCTTCCATTCTTCTCAGCAATTCGTTGATTCTTGGTAGATGAAAGTTGTATGTGGGTGTAAGATCGGTTATAGGACTCATATCCAAACACACGCGAACCTTCTTTAACGTACCATCAGAGCTGAACTGGTCTACAGCCAAGAGCGCTAAGTTGACAGGGGTAGGTTCGTGGTTGACTGCGATTACTCCGTTTTCCAACCATGCTTTAACTTTTTCTCGTACCACTTGTTCATGATGCCACGCTACGTAGTTCCGCGTTGGACATTTCAACTTCGAAAAGTCTACTTTTATCAAGTCTAAGCTCATGTATCCGTTGTTGAATTTAAACTGAGCCCAGTCGGTGATCTTTATCTTGTTGTTCTCAAAAATAAGATCCTTTAGCTTCTCTGTGAATTGGGGTATCATTTCTTTCACAGTCTTAGAAGGCTTCTATACAGGCTTCAGCAGATTGTCATCTGACTGATCTTTCTGTCGGTCAATGTTTGTCGGCAAACAGGTACTCGTTATACCTAACGACAACAAATCTCCCATCCCCACTATTAAATCGTAATCTGGCGAAGTGTTACACAACTGCTTTAGTCATTGTGGTCCGTTGATCTGTAAGGGTAAACCTTTAGTCTACGGCCATGTCATGACACGTATTCTCCCTTTCGTCAGCTAATTTTAACATAGTAGGTTCTTATTTACGAGTTACATCAGTTATCTTACAGAATCTCGATGATATACATGAAATTTGCGAGCCCGGATCCAACAACGCTTTACAATCTGCTCACTTCGCAATAAAATGTTTACATTTCTCTGCGTGCCTGCCATTCCAGCGTCCATTCGGCTCAAGTTGGGTCATGCGCCAGCTGCAATCTTTCTCAGCACAGTCCTTGGTCTCCTTGTACTTCGGTTTAGGAGGATTGGCTGCCTGATTAGACTTATTGCCCAAAGTCCCGCGAGTGTTGACATTGTTCTTTTGACCATCAGCACATATATTAGAGGAGGTCATGTGCGTTATAGATACATGGCTTCCGCTACACACAACATAAAAGAGTCACTCGCATGCCTACACGAAATGTTGAGATCACATTCAATTGAATGTGATCTCATTTAATAAAAAACATAATAATGTACGGATAAATATAAGGGGCGGTTACCATTATGTTATATAATGATTCTAATAACATTGTACTATCCTCTTTCTTCTATCATCACAGGGTTGACCGCGTGCGACACCCTTGTATGTGACGCTCACCAACCCTGGGTATCAGTGACAACTCCCTGTTGTTCCTGACCATATCGTATTATACCATTAAACCTATTTACTCTGGTCTGCTCTTGTTCTTAATGACTCGAAGTGCTATGTATGATATGCGCGTGGTGTGATGTCCTCATGAGCATACTTGAGATGGGCAATCTTTCCGTGACTCCGTCACAGCGCCTTACATGTTCCGCCTGCCACACCAATAGGGTTTCACATGTTCCGTCGTCTACGTAATAGTGTCTCAACTGTATCGCCTCCTGCGTAACACATCGCACATATTCCGCCTGCTGCGTAATAATGTCGTACACGTTCCGCCGTCTACGTAATAGTGTTACCCATGGTATCGTTTGGTACGTAATAATGCTATCCAAATAAGCACCATTCATAGCGACTATGCAACACGCTTGAGGCTGCGGGTTCCTACCGACTCTCAAGTGTTCGCGCAAAGTTCAATGCTGCGTGTCCTCAGGGTTGCTCACCTCTGAGTAAGAGTCAACAGGGTACTCGCCTGTACTCTCAGCATCTAAACAACCATACGGTCTATTCTGTCAACTATGATAGTGCCATGCAACACGCTAGTGAGGCTGCGGTTGCTCACCGACTTCAAAGTGCCTACGCAAAGTTCAATGCGCCGTGTCCTCAGGGTTGCTCGCCACTTAGTTAGAGTCAACAGGGTGCTCGCCTGTACTCTAAGCATATATATATACTTGCCACTCACCACCACCACTCGTGTTTAGCGACGTTTGGCGTCGTGTGTTTGTTTGTTTCTATGTCTGTTACATTAGTGCTGCGCGTATGTTATTATGACACTAGTGTAAGCTCTTGTATGTTTATATGTGCGTGATGTCTTCGTATAGTGTATGATGTAGCAAATTACTTATATCATTTCCGTTGTTGTCGAATATGTATCATGCTTATCTATCGTAATGTATGTAAGCAATGTGTCTTCTAATATTGATCTGTGCAGCTCGTGCATCATATATAGTCTAATACAGGTATCTACTCTATATATAACAGCTTCTATTAAAAGAATATTACTGCTCTAACATCGACTATCGGTTATATGAATGTGTTGTCATCACACATGAGCGCAGCAACGTCGCAGCCTCGGCCAGACATACCATCGACCCAGGCTGCTCTAACCTTGTACCAGGCGTCGTTGTCGTCGACTCTCACGCGTTTGAATCTGTTTGCGATATGCGGACACGACGTTGGGATCGTCAAAGGCATCGGCTGTCACCCATGTAGGAGATCCTTCCAACCAGCGTACCAAATATTCCGACTGTTGAGTCGCCTCATTATGACGGTGCGATATGATGTGTCGAAATGTCGAACCGCCCTCTCTCCATAGAGATTCATCAAGTGGTGGTTCCGTAGCCCGATGTACAAGCCGAATAGTCTCCACATTCACGGGTCGGTCTCTGAGCTCAGGCGGCTTGCTGCCATTCTTTGCTCGTAGATGGTATCTCTGATTTTCCCGACTATAAATCATCACATACGGACCAAGCAGTGGTTTTATGGCTTTGGTCGTTGCTCCCTGAGCGAGTATCATGACGACGTCCCCCATCTTAAATTCAATCAAATCAAATTTACGCATTTGATCCGTAGCCGCTGCCATGGCATCAGTATACTTAATCGTTTCTGATGAAGTTTTGGTAGTATAGTCTTCTCCAAATCATCCAGCCTCTTTAACCATGCATCATTCGAGGTAGGAATATGACCAGATAAGTCATCAGTCATGTTTGCAAACGGGACATGTCGTCGACCAAAATAAACGCTGAATGGTGCTGACTTGTGACGTCGTGATATCCGAAGGTTCTGGTATAACATAGTAAACAGTAGACGTTCATCCCACAACTCCGGACTACCAACACACAATGCGCGCACGAATTTGTGGATTTCCTTATGTCGGCGCTCCGCCGCGCCCAACGTTTGCGGGCGGTATGGTTGGGACGTCTTGTGTATTATGCCCAACGCTCGTGTGATGAATTTGACAATATTGGTTACAAATTTGGTGCCCTCGTCACTCTGAATCTTACGAGGAAATCCATGCTCACCAAACACTGACACTGACTATGCCGCCACTGTCTTTGCATCCTTTGCAGGTATCACCCGTAGAATAGAGTAGCCCGACGCCACATCAAGCACATGTAAAATATATTTGTTTCCTCTAGTGGATGTGACCGCCATAGGAATGAGATCCATTTGTATGTGATCCCAGGGATACCGAGCGGTAATATTCATTAAAGGATGAAAACCTTTCTTCATCGTATCGTTGCACAAGCATGTGCGACATAACTTGCGGTCCTCTTCTGTGATTGGAAGCATCTGGAACCAGTTATGTCCATCGTCGCGCATCTGTTGTGCTGTAACTGCTGGGGCCGGATGTCCTTGTTCATGAAATTGCCATGTCAACTTTACACGACGGTTCGCTTCCTCGTGCCCTGGATGATTCATCACTGTAGCCCCCGCACATATCTCAGGAATTTGTGCAGCTATCTGTCGCGTTCGTTTCGTCATCACCGGTTGTGCCCAGTTTTTCTGATAACGTGTACCAGCGTCTTCACATACAGGTTCCTCCAAGCCTAAGCCACACCAAAATGATGGATTGACTTTGTACCCAGATGGAGGGCCAACACGTGCCACGATGGTATACTCCCACGGGTATTTACCACAAGCCTGGGAGCCGTGCTTCAAGAATGTGTGAGCCGTACTTGGGATAAGTAGCGGGTCTGCTTGCATCATCGATAGAAGTAAAGGGAACCATGGCGCACGTGTGTTTAACGGTAAATATATTGTTGCCGACGCCTTGTCCTTCATCACCTTACGCAACACCTTATGTATAAGACGCCACGGTGGGTTCATCCATGCGTTGTATTTACTCCAGTCAAACTTATACGCCCCGCCATCCTTGTCGTATGACCAGTATTGGCAAAGCTGAGCGTTATGACTCGAGGCAAAAGCGTCGACGTCGTTTGGTCCAAAGTGCTTCTGGATCTGGCCGAAGAAATCCGGAAACAACTTCCAACATGACGTATAGAACACCGCGGGGTAGTTGACATCCGCCGTGCCCTCATGAACACGACTCCACATGTCTGGCAACTTGTTCAGTTCTCCATGTACATGTGTAGTAGTAAAATTGAACTGTGCAATAATATGATGCCATCGCTGCAACATACTATTCAGCTTTAGCTGAGTGTTCATATATATGAGAGCCTTATGGTCGGTGTGTACAGTAAACCGTTGTCCAATGAGATGATCATGAAAGCGAACCAAAGCACCGGTAAGTGCTAGTAAATCTTTCATCGGGGTTGCATATATCTGTTGTGCCTTGTTGAGAGTTTTCGAGAAGAACATCAGGTAATGTTTGCGTCCGTCAATCAATTGAAACAATGCGCCACTAATTACATAATCGCTTGCATCCGTCTCTAACTCAAGTGGTACACCAACAACACGAAAGTTCAACCTGGCTGCCGATACGATAGCCTCCTTCATCTGATCCCACGCCAATTAATGTTCTGGCTTCCAACGATCCCCAATGGGCTCTTTTGGCTTAAGTTTAGAGAATGTTCGGAGTGGAGCTACCTTGTGTGCAACGTTCGGTAAATGCTCATGTAGAAAGCTTGCTAATCCTAACGCAGAGGCAATATCCCTTTGACATCATGGAACTGGCCAGTCAATTAAACGTTGCTGCTTCTCATGATCCACGTCAATGCCTTTAGCTGATATCTTCTTTCCCGGGACCATCGCCTCTCGCACCGCAAAGTGACATTTCTTCTGATTAAGTCTGAAGTTATTCTCCGTCAAGCGTCGAATGACTTCTTGAACCGTAGCAATGTGCTCCTCGTAATCGTCCGATGCAATTATTAGATCATCAACATAGCATTGCACGTCCAGTCCTGCCATCAAATTACTGATTGTACGTTGAAATTGGGACGTGAGTGTCGTCAATCCAAAGGGAACCGACGTAAACGAGTACTGCTGACTGATTCATGTAAACGAGAGAATGTGCTGCGAATCGACGTGCACCGGTAACCGATGGTACGCGGCCGATAAGTCCAACGTGGTGTAGTAACGCTTGCCCTTCAAGTTGCTGCTGATTTCGTTGACCTTCGGAAGCGTAAACTGATCGCCCGGAATAAGAGCGTTAATCTGCCGCAGATCCAAACACACGCGCACCTTAATAAGTTCACCCGACGGTGTGAATGATGGTACTGCCAACAAAGGAAGGTTAATGATCGACGCCGATGTTCGACGATTGGTGATCAGTTCGTGTTCCCATTTGCTTACTTGCTTCGTTACATGTGGTTTGTATTTGTCCGATACAAAATTTCTTGTCTGCCGACGTAGGCCCAGGAGTTTATCCCGAGGAATAGGGAGTGACACCTCACTACCCGGGAGTGTGCAGCGAGCTGCATCCAGAATAGTGTCATTAGCATCCAGGTATTGGCGTAGGCGTGCGCGTATATCACCTGGCTTGGACAAGTCTGGGCCATTCGAAGATTGATTGGTTCCAGTAGTTCATCCATAACATTACGATTAATCTCTGGAAATGTAAATACTAATCCGGATAAGCCTAATCCCAACCCACCCATAATATCCATACCCAAAATTATATCAATGTTATCCGGTAGGTTCATAAGTTCAAATGTACAACCCTCAGTAGCAGCTGACCCGTACTGGACCTTTGTTGCTTGTGTTTTGCCCAAGTGTGGAGTCCTGAAGGCTTTGTCCGCCAAGTATATGTGACTATCCTTGGCCGGTGGTGTAATAGAGAGGTGTGCCTTAGCTGCAGATGCCTGACGGTTGCCTGACGGTTGGCCCCCGTGTCAATAAGGGTGCGCATGTCATGTCCGTTCACTTGCAAAGTAACATATACACGGTTGTTAGTAGGAAACAGTTTATCTTTTACTGCAAATATTTTTTGTTGCCGTACGACCAAATGACATGCACATGTTCACATCAGGCACCCCAGCCTGTCAGTCCGAATCTGTTCCAACTTCCCAACCATCGGGTGTCTGCTCTTCTTCCATCAACTCATCGTCACTCTGCACATACGACTCCTCGACCAAATCATGAATGTGCATCACTTCAGTCTCTCCCGTCTCGGTGGTTGGTTGATCAGGCATAATATCACCATCCACTAAGTTAACACGGGGTCGGAAATTAGTACCCGATCCGTGAGTCCCGCGTGTCGATGTGTTTGTAGCCGATGTACGTTGAACTGTAGCCCCACCATTTTTTGTGCGGCTACCTGTGCTAGTCTGGACCGGTACTCGTTGTAAGTTAGGACAACGACTTGCATGTCCTGGTCCCGGCGGAATGTTTTGTTCACATGGCCGACAACGAACCCCTGGGTTCGATATAGGCGGTGCATGCGGGTTGGCGCGTGTATTCGCTCCCGTACGCAAATTTGAGCGTGATCGCGAGTTCCCCAGAATTCGTAGAGGTCGCGAAAACTTGTCTTGGGCGATTTTCTTCTGCTTTGTCAATGTTCACACGGGATACATCGCGCATCTTTTCAGTCGAGCAGTTTCGCCACTGTGGATGCATTCGAAGAGTATCCCGGTAGTACTCCCCACCTGCAGCTTGGCGTATATGGTTAAGTGTACCATGGTTGCGGTATACTTGTAGGGGGTTTTCATACCGTCGCATTTCCATGAACTCCACCTGGCGTTCAAAATCACGAATCTGAGTATCAAGCGGCACCGATGGCTTCAGCTTCATGCATGCTAACACCTGGCGGTATGCATTATCCTCCAGATCTTGCTCTTGTGTACGTACAATAAAAGCAGTGGCAGCCTCAAATGTCATAGACTGTAATTTTTGCTCGTTTTTCACAATAAAATCCAATAGCGCCTTAGGGACCCCTTCATGCTGTAGAGCTCGATGTAAACCCATTTGCATATGAATCGGTTCTAGTTTGTGGAATCGCGCATTCTTATGCCAGTCCAAGATAAAAGCATGTAACTGTATCTTCTGCGGATTGTCCAAATAATAATTGCCCTGTGGGTTGGGTGGCCATTCCTTCGGTGTTCGTTTGTCGACCGTCTTCAGAGTCTCATTCGACGCACGAATTAGACCCCGTAGTGCACGCGCATCGTCTATGCGTCCATCCGCTTCTGCCTGCATCATTCGTTGGGTCAGTTGAAAAACTTGCATTTTCATCTCGGCCGCTGTCGATGCAGTAATGCTAGGCTCCATAGGTTCCGAGCCCTTATGACGTTTCACTGGCTGTGGGTCTTCCAAGTAGCGGTCGTGATGAACAGGAAGGTGCTTGCGGTATGCAATCGTATCAATAGGGCATTCGCCGAATCCTGAGAATTCTCCTGTAGCTCATCTGGTGAACGTGGTTTACGGTGACGTTGCAACTTATCACAAAATAAGTTCGTTGCTACACGACTCTGGTTCATCTGTTGCTACGGGGACTTCATTACTCTGCGGAAGGCATCAAAGGAACGGTTTGCCGACGACGATAAATTCCGAGGAGTGTCCATGTCCAAGTGTAAATCCGCAGGTTCCAAAAGAAAATTCTACCAGGCGATTTCACCAAGGGTTTCGAGTCCTGATACCAATCCGGACCATTAGGCGGCATCTCATCAGGGGTCGGAATTGTTTGTGCCCGATTTTGAGTGTTTGTTAACAATCGCGCTCTGCGAGTAGCATGGAGATTATCGTTCGATGCCTGATACCAATCCGGACCATTAGCCGGCATCTCCTCAGGGGTCGGAATCGTTTGTGCCCGATTTTGAGCGTTCTGTAACAACCGCTCTTTGCGAGTGATCTGGACATTACCGTAAGAAGCCACCTGAGGTATAGGCTTCGTCCGTCCAATTTTACGTTTCACGGGGCTAATTTGGTTCATGTTGTTGACCCTGCCTGAGTTGGGTATTGAAGAGCCCAACGTTGTTGCACTGTCGGTTCGGTCTGAGTCTCAGAAAAGTCCTCATCCACTGTCGCCTGGTCCAAGTCCTGGGGTGTAGACGTGTCAATATCCGCCAGTGACAACTCACGGAATTGGCGGAGTTGCTCTTGAATAAGATGAATATTGTCCGTGGCCTCCTGCACATGCATCATCGTATTCAGGTGTCCTTCTACATCAGAAATCCAATTTGGGGACTGTTGAAGCTTACCCAAGGTTTTAATTGAGTATTGGCCCTCCGAAAGCAAACGGGTTAATTCCAAATGGATTTCGACCTTCTTGGCATCTTCAGGTGCAGGTTTCTTGGCAAGTGCTGACTCCACCTTATCGCATAGCTCGGTTAAACGGCGAAGATTTCGAATCAACCGTCTCAACAACCGATCACAAGCTTTCTTACCCACCATTGGCAACGGTCTAGTCTTGGGTCCCGTCATTGTTGATAAAAATAAAAATAAAAATATTAAATTGAACTAAGTTGTTTCTTAGTTGATTTAATCTTCAAAGAATGTAGTATAATAAATACAGTAGTTCGGTGACTTAAAAATGTAGTCAAAACCAAGTGACACTTAATAAAGAGTATTAAGTCTGAAAAAGGTGAACTCGGTCAGAAGTGCCGCTATGAACGACGCGTCTGCTGTATTTATTAATCACGTTCCTATGTGGGACGAGATTTTCTCCGGCAGATTGTGAAAATCTCCGTATCTAAGATTATGGTCTCCTAGTTACTAAGTAATGATGACATCTGATGAGTCATCATTCTTTCTCACTAACTTATATATTCCACTATCTAGTCCGGTCCCCGGGTCCGTCCTTCAATAAAATTCTCTTAGGCCCGAGCCTCTGATTCGGTCCTAAATATTTCCCTTAGGTTCGGTCCTGTGGTCCGATCCTAAATTCCTCTTGTCAGTCCGGTCCTCTGGTCCGGTCCTAAATCCCCGTATACGGTACTTTTGGGTGACAGCCGATGCCTTTGACGACCCCAACGTCGTGCCCGTATATCGCAAACGGATTCAAACGCATGAGAGTCGACGACAACGACGCCTGGTACAAGGTTAGAGCAGCCTGGGTCGATGGTATGTCTGACAAGCACCTTGCACTTGCTTATTCTTTTTTTCCTTTGTTGTTTCCCGTACCCGTATGAGAATCTCGACCGTTACCTGGTCCTCCATTCGTGTTGGGCATTGTCTTCTTAGTAGATGGTGTGAATTTCACCACAGAATTCGGCCGTTTCGAAAACGTCTGGTCTGCTCTCGAATAAAATTCAGTCCAAGACAAGTCGGCGAGTTTCATGATGCCGTAAGTTGGCCCTTTAATCGAAATCTCACGTACCTTGTCTGGGAAAGATTGATTGATATCTGCGTACAACACTTCCTGGTCTTTTCGGTGAAAAGCCGCCCAAAAAATTGTTTGTACCCACAACACGCACATACTCAGTTTGTCTGGTGACATTTCTTGCGTCTCAGCGCGTGATATATGGGTGTCCAGTTCCAAGAGGTAGTGTGACACTGGTGTTCCTTCGTCCGGTGGCACCATTATCGATACCAATAGTTCCGGCCTAGGATCTGTTGAGAACAGATGGACTATCATCTCGCTCTGCTCCTCTCACGTCTTCAGCTTTGTTATAGCAGCCTTAGCCTTCTCCAACTTATTATTTTTATAAGATGACGGCTTAAAACTCTGTTGCGCAGCCTCAAACCATAGGTTCTTATATAAATTCGCAGAAAGCATGATTTGACCAAACTCTTTCAAAGCTCGCGACAAAAACGCTAAGTTACTTGTATGGATTGGGTCCTTATGGTCTTTTCGATCTGGACGATACGTAGTGGGTAACTTACCTATGTCCTTGACGAACTTCTTACTGTCCACTGACTTTTCGGCGTGTACGATGTGTAACTCCGTATCGATCTTGGATGGATTGGAAGTGCCCCGCCATTGTCATTATCAAGCTGGCTTGCTCTATCTTCTCTTGATCCATCGCTAGTGTAATAGCCGGGCCTCCACATTAGACTCTATGTTATTAACGTACTCTTAAGCAGTACGTAAACTATAAACGCACTCTTAATAGTACGATGAACTTAAGTTTCCTAAATGGGTTAGATATTTGGACAAGGCCATTAAAAAGGCCCCAGTAAAATACCAAACATAAGATTTGGTCTAGTTCTATTAATAGAACTAAATATACTTTCCAAATCTATTTAAATCTGAATACTTCGGCAGCGAGATGGCTCAACCGAACATAGGTTTCTAAGGACTATTAGCGTTGCTTAGTTTATCCTCCGTTCAGCCAACCAGATGTGCCAGTCTGATGAAGGCTAAGTCGGTAATTCTTGATAAGTGGCAAGTTATTGGTTAATGCAATAACTATGGACATCAGGAGTATTTTTCTTTTTTCTATTCTTTTTTTTCTAAAGATAGGATTTTATGAGACTCTCGGATTCGCCCCAACGAAACATACCATAAATTCTATTAGAGCGACAACGAAAAGCTAAATAAGATCCCTTAGGCGAAAACAGTACTGCGAGGATTATATATAGACAATGTCTCAGCCTCACAATCTCTCAGAGTATTGCTGTTTTCACGAGGCATACCAACTTTACTAAAAGACTCATTTCGTTTATTTATTTCGAATTTAACTATACTTAGACTTAACCTAAGCGTTTAATTACTCTAAGGCGTTAATATCGCCTTGATAGACCGAAACTTACATTTTTTTAAAGTTAGCAAAGGTATTAATTACTTAGACTACTTAAACGTAAAGGTATATAACTACCACAAAATTTTACTTAAGCACAGTCATTCCTTAGAAGAATAAGACTGAAGTCATAAGTTAAAATTATGACAAAGAAAGACAATACGCCGGCAAAGAAACGCAAGGCCGAACGTAAAAAGATGGAAAGAGAAGCTGCTAGCGCTGCTGCCGATGCGTTTAACCCCACCGTAGCCGAAGCACTTGACTCCGACAATAATAGTCAGGACAATGCCTCAGATAAGGATGTAGCCACTCCGATTAAGGAAACTACTTCTACAGATAGAGCCCGAGGGCCAACTATTGCCTCAGCTTCGAAGCTGCATTTACGAAGCCAAGAAGTGAGACAAGGGACAAGTCTCAAGACGCCTCAACCAATTCTTCTGACGAAACTCAGAAAGAAAGGTCCCTAATTATAGGGGACAAAGACAAATCTCAGAAGGTACCTATACAGGAACCAGAAGAGGAGGCAAGCTCAAGTGGCAACCCCGAATCTACGTCCGAGACCAATGAACCAACGCGCATAAGTAGGTTAATTACTGAAAACACTGATCTTAATAATCAGTTAGCCGCCCTTATGAAAGGCATGACTGTTGAACATGTAGATCGAATGTATAGATCAGGAAAACATACACAGCACTTACGCGAGTATGTTTCTCCGGGCATTACTGAAGCCCTACAGAAGTGGACAGAACATCGACTGGCAATTACGCCCGAAAAGCGTAAAGGCCTGAGCGTTACACCTGTGGCAGATGAGCCAGATGTGCTCAGCGTATCTATACCTTACGAGGTACTACCACCACAACACCAGGCTAATTATTCGCCTGTTCAAATGCCCGGCCACGAGTCGCCCGTCCTTGATGGTATTATAGACCCAGAGGCTGGTAAAAATACTCCGCCACCTATACCCAACTGGGATGACAATCGTCGGAAACCAGTTAAGACGGGGTATGTCATCCAGACGCATGAATCACCCAAGATTATAATACTAACTACTATTCAAGGAACAGAGCACCGAAAGGCCTCGACCATGGGCTTTACAAGGGGTAATTAACACTCCCGTAAACGTGTTAACGATGTCGAATTTAATCGCTTCGATCACACACCATTACACCAGCCTGCAGAGGATTTCCACTCTGACGAGGTGACCGAACTTAACAAATCGGTCGACGATTACACCATTAAGATGGAAATCGCCCATGACAAGCACCGTGCTGATGACGTATCATATTTTGCTAATATGATCGCGATCAAGCAGAAGCGCGACCACCGGGATAAACAGAAATACAAGTGACAGATCAGTCGACTTAAGTCGAACTGGGATGCCAACAGCAAGCAGGTCTAGTATATAAACAACCATGACCTCGACACGCTAACCCGTACGCTTAATGCGTTTACGGTCATGCTGGAGACGAATGATATCTCTCCCCAGCAATGGATTTCTGCTTTAATGCAATCGGTTGACCCTACAGGAACAAGTTACTTGATCCTGCAGCGACACCAGCATGCGCTAGACACTTGTTGTGATTGGCCAGCTGTGTGTTGGTTGGTTACGTCCTTATTAAGCAAGGACATGCGCAGTCCAGGACTGAGTTCAATCTTAACTGAACCAGTTGAGAATACTCCTATTCAGAGTTATATTCTGAAACTTGATGCTGACCTTAAACGTCCAGATATAACAAAGGACAAGGCGCAGCGATGATACGAGTTCCTGGTTAAGCATGTTTTTTTGTCAGAACATAGGGAACAACGACCGTGAAAGTCTGTACACCGAGTTGCGACGTAAATACGCGATTGAGGCTCGAGACAAGGGACATGAAACAAAGTATCATCTATCTCGACTTACGCGGGAACAGTTTTATGATACTGTATCCACTCTTTTCCCCGCACACCGAATAACCTCGAAGGGAAAGGCGATAAATAAGAAACCGCGCGAGCTCCCTGATCAAGGATACCTCTCACGCCAGACGTCAGATGATAAACCTCATCAGACGCGTCCTAACCAGACACGTGCTCGCGACTCCACTCAATCAACGCGACCCAATAAACGAACACGCGCGGAGGCGAAGAACAAGGAACCTCCATTTAAGGATATTAAGAAATGTGCCGACGCACAGTGTGGGTATGACATGTACCAATTGACCCCTAACGGTTATTGGAATGGCAGACATGCACCCACCTGTACACACTTACTTACTAAGCGTGACAAGTGTGAGAAGACCAATGGTTATCACGCCAAGTCTTGTGACAAAAAGCCCGACATTAAGTTGGAGTGAAAGTACTACCAGGTACAATCGTTACAAAGGAAATACAACGACTCCTTAGATGAGCGCGTAATAATCCCTGTATATTGCAATGGAAATAAAGTCCTTGTATTGATTAATCCTGGTTCAGAAATTTCATGTATATCCGACCGCTTTGCACTATTGAAAGACATTGAAAGGCGAACTCAAACTACTCACCTAATCTTAGCAGATGACAAAACTTCTCAGTGTGATACCATGACCACAGATGTTAAAATCTCACTGGCCGATGACAGAAATATCACTACCCAAGCTGTGATAGTTAAGATGCCACAGAAGTTCGACTTAATAGTCGGAATGAGTGATTTACTCACTCTAGGTATAACCGTAACTGGTTTACCAAATAACATAGATCCATTAAAGGATCAATCAGACGATAACTGTCTGAAACCACATAAGCCCCCGTCAGACACAGTCACGGCATTAATACCTGACTTTGCGGACAAAATCATGGATCTGATTCTAGTAAATAAGAAGATAAAGATCACAGATTGGGCAAAATTCCGGTTTAACGACGGATATGTCAGCCTTGACTTAACCAAGGTAGACTTTACTAAGCTCAAATGCCCTTCAAGAAACTATGTTTCTTGGAGACACGAAGCTGTAGCTAAAGAACAAGTTGAGAAATGGTTATCCGATGGGGTAATCGAAATCAATTACCAACAAACGCCAGTTAACTTAGCAATATTGGCAGTTGATCAACACAATTCTGACGGAATATTTAAGAAAGGAGTAAGTCTAGATATGAGTCCAATAAATAAGTTATTGCCGACTCATAGTTTCCATCTCCCTCGTATAAACGAGTTACTGAGACGAATGGAAGGTGCTACGGTGTTTACATCCATAGACCTAACACAGGGGTATCATCAAATGCAAATTTATGAACCCCATCGTAAGTGCTTTAGTTTAACCTGGAAAGGTAAACAATACAGGTTTAGAGGTGCACCTTTCAGGTTGCACTCCTTACCAGCATTCTTCCAACAAGTAATGGAGGACATGTTTGCAGACATGTCTAACGTGTAAGTCTATATAAATGACATAGTCTTCTTTTCTAAGACTAAGGGCGAACATGCCGTATTAGTCAGGCGAGTCCTTCAGAGACTCAACGAACAAAACTTCAAGATTAACGAGAAGAAATGTCACTTCGCCATGAGCGAAATACAGCTCTTAGGCTACCGAATATGTGGGGAAGGTATTAAAATCGACCCCGGTAAGGTGGAACACC
>NW_014040055.1:51035-65436 GCF_001186125.1 Sphaeroforma arctica JP610
ACGCTATTATGTCTATCTACAAATTAGACATGTGGTCATGAACACTTAGTACTTATAGTGAAAATTATTCAATAAAGAACAGCTAGAGCTACGCCCTGTGTGATCGAGGATATTTAGGCTCTTAACAAGAGACAGTCCCGATCATTCTTACACAAGCTACCACTGCTAAATCCTAACTGACTAAATTGTATTTTAGTTTAATATAGTTTGAAACCTAGTAATTTCCATCGAAGTTTACATAAGCCAGTAAGACCTATTTCTAGCTCTCCCATAGTATTCATCCCCAGAATTTTATCGATGGAATCCGGTGAGTTCATAATCTCAAACGTGCAGCCCTCGGTTGATGCTGTACCGTATTGAAGCTTCGTTGACTGCGTTGTACCCAAGCGAGGAGTGCGAAATGCCTTGTCCGGGAAATAAATATAGCACGTACCCTATTCGCTGATTCCTGCATCTCATGTCCGTGCACTTCGAAATTAACATATAACACGGTCATCAGCAGGAAACATTTTTTTACTGCAATATTTCTGTTGGCGTACGCTCAAATTCCATGCACATGTTCGTGTCAGACACCCCAACATCTCAATTCAAACTTGTCTCTTCTTCCCATCCTGCTAGTCATTGCTCGGCTTCCATCAACTCATATCCACTCTATAGACCATAATATGTGTACAACACCTAAAAACACACATAAAGAGGTATATTTAAAGTCAAAATTGTGTTTTGGCACACCCCAAAACTAACCTACCATGCTTCACACATGTGAAAAAGAAACTCCGACCTGTCGTGCCCCGATTTTTTTTACCGGTCGGTACTTGGTAGCCGTAGGTGACTTCTTAGTTCTTTCTAAAAAAAGATTCTCACACACAAACTGTCAAATGTCAATTCATGTCAAATTGACAACTGTGACACTGAATCATCAGTTATGACTGATGAGTTTGAGCAGTGACACTGACACATATGTGATGACGATGGTAAATAAATGAGTTAAAAAAATAGTATTTAAAAAAAGATATGTATAAATATGTACAGTTTTTTTTGTTGATAATATTTAATAGCACCTAAATATGTACATATTTTTGTTTGTTTGTTTTTATAAAAAACCAAAATAATATTTTTTTTTTGTTGTACTCGACCAGCAACTACGTCTACTCATCACTCAATCACTCATATTGTAAACAATATCTACTACATAGTACATACTTCACTGGAAATAGTCTCATCAACACAACAAGAAGAAGTAAAATATTTATATCTAATTCGTATCGACTCTGTGTACATCTAAATATTTACATTCTTTGTTTATAAATTTTGGAATCTTTTACATTTTACATACAAACTATACTATTTTCAAAACAAAATTACACATATTGGGGGTTTTCAGAAAAAAATAGGTTTTCAAATCATAACATGTAAATATTATGCATTATTATGTATTTTTGATTTTGATTTTTCTTTTCACAAGGCTGCCCGCACCGCGGAAAGAAATTTGACGAGAATTTGATTTGAAATTCATACTTTCTGGTAAATGAAATGCCCCTCCTTTTCCTCCTTTCCCTTTCTCAAAATAATCAAAATAGTTCGCCGAGTGAACTGCTCGCTCCCGGCAAAACAAATAATGGGCTCTGTGAAGAGAAGGCTATTTATGATTTTTTACAAGGTCCCTCTCTGAATTAGGGTCTCTGGAGAAGAATTCAAGAAATCAGGTCGTAGCGGGAATGTACATTTAGCAGCGACCCAAATCCAGAGGGCCATGTTTATAGTTTTCACTTTTTTGAGTTTTAATTTTGAGTTTTGAGTTTTGAATTCTGAGATTTGAGTTTTGAGATCTGAGGCTTTTGGGGTTTAGAATGAATTTTTAAAATTTCTGTACCAAAGCATTTGAAGGTCGAGAGCTATCCAAAAATGCAATAAAAGAAAGACGAATTTGATTTGAAAAAATAGGGGCGTATACAGTATGTCCCATAACCTGTGGGCTGTGGCGTTGGGTTTTTTTTTGCGTAACTTGGTACATTTTATGATTATTATAACAAAATGTAAGTTTAGACGATTGTGTCTATATCGCACCCGTGACTATAAAATTATTAACGCCTGAGCCCTTGTATTCCTATATGGATGAACCAAGTGATAATTTTTTTGAATTCATATTCCGATTTTTTTTTTTGCGATTAATGAGATCATAGAACAGGACAAAATCCCTTGGATCTGAAATTTACAACAGAACGGGACAAAACAAAATTTTGAACATTGTTGAACTATGTACACAATGCATTTGTGCAAACCAAACGATCATAAATACATAGCCTTCTCTTCATCGCTTCTTGTATAATTTATATAGAAGAAGGCTATGAAACGATATTTTTTCCTCATAATATTTAGTAGTATGGATCCACGAATTCACTCTCACAAGTTTAAAATAGAACATTGACTCTCTCAGTCTAAGGCAGTCTAAGGCGTTGTATTCTATTTCAGATGATAGGTGTAGATTATGTACCGAAAACTGATACTTGACGGTTGTATCGGTAGATATTTTTTGCTTAAAAGTGACAGTGTACGCGATTTTTATAGTTCGGTACCTGGGCCAAGGTCGCCTTCATGGGACCATAGATATCGACCCTGCCTTTGCGAATGGACCGGATGCGGTTTTGGACACGGCTCGAGCATTTATAATTTTATAGTCACGGGTGCCGTATAGAAACAATCACGTGATCCAGTTTTAATCTGATGAGTTTGAGGTGTTTGGGGCAGTCTAGAGTGCCATTTAGGGCCGAAATGTGCCTATTTCAGGAAAACGGCTAGTTTCAGAATCCAAATTTTTATTGAAGTAAAGCAATTAGGAAAATTTCAACCGGCTCCCCGTTTATAGCTCGATGAGATAAAGCCATATCCGTCGAGGAAACCCGATTTGGACCAAAACTCGATGAAGTAAATCAATTTTTGAAGATGATGTCTCTGAGTTTTTTTCCGGTTCTTTAAAAAGAAATAAATATATATAAAAAAATACTGACTTTTACTGCTGTATTTTTACAATTATACATCATATTTTAGTATTTGGTAGGAGACCAGTACTACCAGTAGTAGTTGCTGTACTCTGTAGAAAATACCTACTACCCACTCACAGCTCCCGGACTCAGCCCCACCTCCCTCCCCACAGCCGTCACTCCCAGGCTCCCCAGCAGTACCCGCGAGAGAGTTAGAGAGGAGAGAGCGAGTCAGTAGTTCAGATTGTGGCAGAGACTAGAGAGAGTGACTGAGTGACTGAGTTGCAGACTTGCAAGTTGCAGGGCCAAATCTCCAATTGGTATGGACTATGTATGGAGTATTGTTTGCACTGTTCCAGTTTTACCTCCTACAATAGAGAGGACAATTAAAGAGGAAAATCACTCACCACAACCTTCCAAGTTCCAATAATCTCCCCCCCTCGCTTTCACACGAGATGGAGTGAACGCAGAGTCACAGACTCACAGAGTACTAAATATAAAATGTTTACTACATATTTTCAAATTTTCAAATTTTGACCAGCTGCCCTACAGAAAGTTTAGTAAACGTCTCAAAACTCAAAACACTCCAGGCCTCCGCCCTCCACCAGGCTCCAGCAGCCCATATATTTTCAAAAATTATATATAAATAAATACAATCACAAATCCACAATTCGGTGACAATTCACAATAAGCATAGTCTCCTACAAAAAGACACGAGGCTATGCACTAATCACTACGAGTCTGTACTCCTGTGACTCCAGGTGTCCAGCTAACTCCAGCCTCCAACAAATAACAGTCCCAACTGCCCAACTCTATAAAAGTACAACAGCCAATAACCCTATTCCTCGGTTTCAGCCTTTCAGGTCCAGGAACGAGAACTTCAAATGACGCGCGATGCCGGAGCTATCTTGGGGCAATTGGATGTAAAGGAATTCAGTTAAAAACATAAAAGCGTAGCCTGATATGTAGACCACTAAAAAATATTTAGAAGCATCCTTTTGTAAAAAATGTTTAGAACTTCTTTTAAAATATTATAAAAAAACAAACAAACCTAATACATAGCATAGCTATCACTTGTCAGTAGTCACCAATCCCCCCAGCCTCAGCAGAGAGTGTGCTCAGTACTGTAGACTTCGAGTGTAGTAGAACTGTAGATACATAGAGATTAGAGTGTATTGTAGAGTGTAGAGTGTAGACTGTTTGTAGAGTGTAGAGTGTATTTAGACTGTAGACTGTAGAGTGTAGAACTGTAGACTGTAGACTGTAGTGTAGAAAAAAAATGTATATTCAGTATGTAAAGTTGTAAACTATGTATGTAAAATTAGAATCAGAGTAGAGTCACTAGAGACTGTGGTAGTGTAGTCCGCATTCATTTTATAATTTTTTATCTCTTCGTTTATTTAAAAAAGGTGTGTCGACAGTTACTCATCGTCATATAAAAATTAATCATTGGCTTATAGTTGACTATTAAAAAAGCAGGCTAGGAACAGATCATTGGTTAAAACTCAACACTCATCACCACACTTTTGGTCAGGTCTGTATTTTCAGTTTCTCACTATTCTGGGGACATTACTGGAATCTAATAACAGACTATTGTTTTGAAAAAACAAAAAAAACAAAAAACATATATTTGCCTGTTTGGGATGATGGAAATTGGAGTTTGAGCCTTAAAGTCTTTGGGGTCCCAGAGAGAGCAGAGTAGTGCATGCGACCCACCCATAAATCCTAAATCCTCAGACCACATCAGCACCTCCTTGACTCAGCCTCCTCGAGTCCTCTCACTGCTCAGTCACTCAGACTCCACTTCAGAGTCTCCACTCTCCACTCCGCATTCCTCAAACTTCAATTGCAACAATCTTTGACAAAAAAAAAGGCATAAATTGTAGTAGTGACTGGCTAGAGTTTAATAAATACTGGGTAAACAAAAAAAAAACAAAAAAAACAAAAATATGAGTTTTTTTTTGAAAATATTATTTGGGCACAGTCTCCAAATTATTGTATAATTTAAAACACACAAGACAATTGAAGGCTATAGGAGCCGAAAAAAAAAAGGCTTTAGGAGATGGGAGATTATTACTATAGAGGTTGAGGTACCTTAAAAAATCAATCTCATTGACAGATAGAAAACTTAAATTCTTCATATTGTCGAGTAATAAACGTACACTTAATCTCGTCTCGATCGGACTATTGGTTTAAAAGTTGTCAAATATTTCATTTTGTACCAGACCTGGGTCAATCTAGCCACACGTAAGCGTTGTACAAGTCCATCCATACCTAACAGACCCTTCTGGCAATATAGCGTGCCACTTTAATGGTCTATGGCGGGGTATATGTGCACGTATAGCGAGTCTGGACGTGTATTTCGGGTACCTCATATTCTATCTAGTACCTTTTATACCAGTGAGGATATGAGGTACCCAAAATACAAGCCAGGCTCGCTATACACGCACATATATCCCCCCATATACTATTAAAGTAGTATGCTATGATGCCAGAAGGTCTGTTAGGTATGGATGGATATAACGCTGACGTGTGGCTAGATTGACCCAGTCCTGGTACGAGATGGAATACTTCATAACTTTTAAACCAATAGTCCGTTCGGGATGAGATTAAGCGTACGTTTATTACTCGTCAATATGAAGGATTTGAGTTGTCTAACTACCAATGAGGTTGATTTTTAAGATACCTCTGGGTCAACCTCTATAGTAAAAATCACCCAGCTCCTAAAGCCAATTTGTTTTGTTCACCACTCCTATTTACTGATTTGTCGTATTTTAAAAAACAATTAGCCCCATACAATTATCTACATAACCTATTTGAAACAGGCTATGATTAACCTAAAATTCTAAGAAAAACAATTGAGTAAATTATAAATAGGTGAGTAGGCAGGGAGCAGGGGGCAGAGGGCAGGGGGCAGATAACAGGGGATACTAAATATAGCCTATTATACTACTACTACATAGTAGTAGAGGGCCCTAAAGCCTGAGCCCTAAGGGATGTGAGGCCTGAAGCGCAAGGCGTGTGGGGCTGTGGGCGACTGTATTTACGAGTACTATAACTGTGACGGGCGTCAGCCGTGTAGCGTGGGCTGCGTGGCATTGTTAATTTAGGGTTGAAGAGGTTTTAGTAAACCCTGGAGGCTGGAGGGTAGGGGGCGGGTTGAAACGCGAGTAAAAACTCTCACAATAGGGGTCCCAGACTCCCGGAGTCCCGGGTCACACTGCAGTGACTGCACACACGGTCCGATATTGCGACTGTCCGCGATTCTGACTGGCACTGGACAGTTTTACACACATCATGCCAACTTAAATAAAAAAAACCAAGTATTTTGTTTACAGACATTTGTTGTCCAAAATTCAGAAGGGGGCGGACAAATGACTTACAACATTGCCCTAATCCTATGTGTGGGTCTATCGGCACAGCCCTGCGGAAATGCCATTTTAATTTCCTATCATATTCGAATGACGTATACGTAAAATACGAAATGAATTTTATTTAAAAAATATAAAGTCAAAACGTTCGGATTTTACATGTCCCTACTTGCCGAAAGTCCAAAATCATTTGGGGGGGGGGGGGGCCCGCTGACGGGTCCGAACCGCCTACTTTAATAAAAAAGGTATAAATAGTGCGGTGACTGATCACTGAAAGTCTGATGAGACTCACTGAGACGGGATTACGGGAATACGGGTAACGGGACCGTGGGGAGTGACCGAGTGGGCAAGAGTGATGTCAGCCCGTCACTTGACAGTTGAGACTTAGGAGTTGAGACTTGTGAAGTTGTGTGAGAGCCCTGAGAGGTTGAGAGTTGAGAGTTGAGAGTTGAGACGTTGTGTTGAGACTTGAGATTTCTTGTGTGGAGAGTGGAGGCTGGAGAGTGACTTGAGAAGTTGAGACCGTGGGACGTGGGCCCGTGAGTACTGAGAGACTGGGCGCTGGAGACTGGGCGCTGGAGCCTGGAGCCTGGAGTCTGGAGTCTGGAGTCTGGAACTCTGGATTCTGGACTCTGGCGAGACTTTTTAACTATTTTAGAGTCGCTATAATAGTATATATCGTCCGTTGCCAAAATTCTATTTAAAAAATAATAATTTACTATGAGCTATGTATCATTGCACCTATTCCATCAATGGTTTTATTATTTAAAATTGCTCGTGGATAGTATTAATATAAATAGAGTATTTGTCTGGAGACTCTGGTCTCTGGAGAGTCTGGACTCTGGAGTCTTGGCTCTGTAAAGTCTAAACTCTAAATTTTAAAAATAACTTTTGATATTCACAAGTGGTTTGTTTTTAGTTAAAAAAAAAGCATCTCTAAATGCAAAAATAAACACACAATATTGTTCATAAACCCTAAAAAAAATACAAAAAAAATAGATTCATAGGAGGAAACGCGGGATTTGAAACAGTCGGTTTGTACTTTGTTCCTGTTCGCCCAATCGCCCTCTGCCTCAAGTCCTCTACTCTATTAAGTAAATATTTAGGCTACATAAGTACATATGTATGTGTACTACTAGAGAGACTAGAATTTTTTTTTATAACTTTAATTTAATTTTATAACTACTTTTTTTTTCTCCTTTTCTCTCTACTACTCTACTCTCTTCGCCTCTGCCTGCTGCAGTGTCTGCTGTCAGACTTCAGAAGCAGTGCAGTAGCCTTCACTCGCGTGACTCGTGTGTGTAAGACTCGAGAGTTAGTGTGGACTGCAGACACCGCCAGATAGCAGAGGCCAGATAGCAGAGGCCAGACCGCCAGAGCGCAGAGTGCACCTCTACTTCTACTAGTATTTTTTAAGAGTCCCAAACTGTCACTGGCCCAATGCTCGTGCTGACTGATGAGTCCTGAACTCCTGACCTCCAGTCCTCCAGTCGGGCTCTGCGCGTCGCAGACAAAAACACTGTTATCCCCCTCCCCCCCCCCCCCACAATTTTTTTACACAAAATTGTACCAATATGCACTTACACATTAGGTCTTTTTATTATAAAAAATACATAAAAGTAAAAAGTGTCTCTTCGACGGTATTTAACGGACTGACGAGGCGACTGGCGACACACCGACTGTTGTTGAATTTGATACTCGAAATAAATAACCAACGCGAGATATGCTATGTACAACAGCAAGAGAATATAAAAAAATAAAAAAGTAAAAAAAGTTGTAGGAGACAATACTTGTGCGAGTTATATTGCCACCTTGCAGTTATCCCACAGACGTACATATACGATCGAGACAATTTACTACTAGAGAGAACAGGGAGAAGACTTAAACCGGGTTTCATAGAGACTTCCCGCTCTTGGCTCAATCCCCTGCCTATTCTTTCGAATGAAGTAACGTATACACAAGCTTAAATTTTATAAATTGCATTATGGGGGACGATCCAAAACCAGGTGACACTGAACAGGACAGACCGCCGAGTAACCATCCTCGTCCCTCAGATACGGTATGACAAAGACTAAATATTAAGCTTGAGTTCTTCCTCATGGCAGTGTAGCTGGCGTTCAATCTGCATATGTTACACACTCACGTTATGAATTGTGGGCTAGTGGTTCAGCACTGCTTTTTGGTACCTTATGCTCATTATAACACGGGCTGTATAGAGTTAGTACCCTTTATCAGTCTTGGACTAATGGTGTCGTTTTAAAGCGTATACAATCTGTAACAAAGAAGTTTCAATATTTGTATCCCAATAGTAGTGAAGTGGCAGCGTATGCTTATCAAATATCAGACATAGCTGTATTTTGATCCTGTTTGTACTAACCCATCCGAAAATAGTTAACTGGATATGTACGATTTTAAAGCATCAAATGGCTTATAGGTCATCTTGTCTCTGACGGCCTTGCAATGTATATGCTATATTCTGTGTCACCTTATAGAGTTCTGGTATGCACGTCGTACTAAGTATGCCATTTTTAAGTATGTTATGCGTCTGCGGACCTGTACCCGATTGCGTTTGTTTGGGATGTGTACTAACAAGGTTGACTTTTATATTTGTTCTTGGCTTTGAAGGCTTTGAAATGTGTATGCTATATTTTGAATTGTCTCCTATAGTTCTGGGATACACTTTATTTTTTCATCCTTGTTATGCATGTAACCAAAGTTTGACTTTATTCTTTGTTCGCTTTGGAACAATGTTTACACTCATTCTTCCATTCGCCGCGACACGCTCTGTGTAACACGGAGTGCCACTTTGTGAACCACGCCGCGAGCACTCATCCTTTCAAATTTTGTTTGCCACTGCGTATAGACGAATGTGCGATTCCAAAGTGGCACGCCTGAAACATCTCGGGTACCTCCAAGCCACTCAAACCCGGCCAAGATCAGTAGTAACACCAAGAATAATGGGTACAACAGCAATAGACCGCAAGTCAATAGCTCTACTAGCCACAGCACCAGTAATCCGGTATACACCAGCACTTCGGCATCAAAACCAGTCAAAGCGATGAACATTACTAGCTCAAATAGTTGCACCTCGGACAGCAGTACTCTTGCTTCGAATAATATGGATGCAAAGCCACCTATCAGTACATCAGTTAGCACTAGTAATAAGGCAATTATGGGTACGACGAACTCCAGTGTCAGCGGTAGTGCAGCAGCGAAAACAAGCGACGGCCAAGGGCAGGAGAAGCGAGTATCCGAAGCTATCAGTGCCGGTCAAAGAGACGAAGGCTTAGCACGCAAAATTGTGAAGTTAGGCAGCCCAAGCAGCTCGGAGATACGATCGGACTCAAATTCGAAGCCGAATATGTCTATTGGGTCTATCAAAGTGACAAGTATTAGTGGAGATGGGAATCCTAAGGCAAATCCCATTTCCCATTTCACAAGCATCGACGGTACTGCGGGAGATGCACCTAGGTTCCCGACTTCCTCATCCTCGTCGAAGATCCCCAGCTTGACCTCAGACGGTCCAGATACCAGCAAAGCTATCAGCAATTCAACAGGCGACAACAGAGGCGATCTGCGTTCATCGTCAGCTAATAACGCTCCGGACGTTGGTCGTAAGAGCATTGGGGGCGCGCCTCGGGAGTCAGATACCAAGGGTGAGAAAGTAAAAAGGGAGGACGATGCGGGTAAGTCCAGTAGCGGTCCACATATAATAAATACTACGGGGAATTCGCGTGTAACTACCTCGAGCGTGACATCCTCAACAGCGACACCGAAGGTGAAGGATGGTGAAAGTAGGGAGGTGGTTACGAAGACATCGCTTGTTGGATCTGATAATAGTAAGCGGGCTAATGAAAGCGGGGACGCAAGTAGAAAATCAAACAGTACGGGTGGTGAAACTGGTAGGAAGGACTTCGCCAATAGAAATTCCATGGATCGAAGGGAAGGAGGAAGCGGAGACCCGACAAGGAAAGAAAATGTCGTGGGAGATTTGAGTGGTAGGGACAAAGAGAGGGAGAAGGAGCGAGACAGAGAGAAGTCCAGACCCAGGGATAAATCAAAGTACAAGGACCGTGATAGAAAGGATCGAGATCGTGACAGTCACGATAGGCGTAAAGATCGGGAGAGAGAGCGGGACGGAGGGTCTAGTAGCTCTATAAACCGAACCAGCACTGAAAGGAAAGATGCGGGTAGGAGCTCGGATGATGGCAGGGATCCTACCAGAGATAGCGTGGATAGGAGAGATAGTAGCAAGGAAGGCTACGATAAGAAGTACAAGGACTCTCGGGAGTACCGCGAGAAGAAAGAAGTACGGGAGCGGGAGAGAGCTTACAATAGCAAGAGAGACGGCGACCCGCAAAGAGACAACATCAGAGACAGAGATCGCGAAAGAGCATACGGGGACGCTGAACGCATACCCAGTCTACAAGCAAAGATTCGGAATGAGCGCGAGAAGGGAGAGAATACCAAAGACGAACCAACTAGTAGCAATAGGTTTATAGATATAGCGAAGGCAGCGTCGCGATCTAATTCCAATATAAGCAGTGGCAATAGTAATGGCAAGAGTGTGCGTGTGGGCAAGGATAAAAACACGACACGTACACATACTCCTACAACCACAGGTTCTTCTGCACTCTCCTCCAGAGTTGCACCGCAAGCCGTACCAACCGGCGCAAGGGAGGCTGAAAGCAAAAGTGAGGGCAAAGCTGGGAAGAACCCAAATGCACCTAGTATCAGCAGTGGTCCCATGAAAGGAGGAAAAAGATCACCTTCTCCAACCACTAATTTTACAGAATTCACATCAGCATATCCAACTAGTGCAGATAGTGGTGTAGTGGGGCATAGTAATGTACATTCAGGTTCTGGAACGGTGACTTCGGACAAGAACAGTAAGAACGCGAGTGGAGAAAGTGAGGATGATAATGTAGTGGCATTTCGGAAAGGCATGAGCATCATAAAGGACTGGTGTGATAAGATGAGGTTCTCCACGAAGGTGTATGACACCTGCGAAACCAATCTGGAGCTCGTTGCCGGTACACAGTAAGTGGATTGGATTTACGATCCGCGGAGTTTGTGTCTCTGTATGCGTAGTATTGAACGCTGTCCGTTGGCCTCTATAGTGATATTATGTATGTAGGATCATATTCAAATAGTTGTTGGGTCTTTCTACTAGAAGCTGCAGACACGAACACGCACACATTAGAACATAAAGTGGGAATTTTGATGTCCTTGTCCATCTTGTGTATCAGTATGTAGAGATCTTGGAAAGTAGACAATTGAGTCGATTGTGAAATGATGCAAATGCAATTTATGCATGCGCGTATGTTTGATATAACCGTGCACACTCTTTTGTATTTAACGGTTGTATACTTTCTGCTTACAGTTATCTGAAGATTGACCTAGTTGAGAATCTGGCCGCTATCATCTTCATCAGCGCACGAATGTGTGGTGTGGCGGTCAGGTACAAGGAGATCGCTCACATGTCGGGCGTGCCTGTGAAAATGCTCAATCATGCCGAAAAACTGCTCAAAAGAGAAGCGAAGCTACCCACCCCGGATCCGCCTGCAGCACTCGATACTATCAAGCGTTTCTTGAATAATGTCAAATTGCCCTCAGAAATCTTCAACGCCTGTATGGTTGTGTGCACACGAGCCTGGGAAATAGTCGCTACGCGTGGTAAATGCCCCATATCCCTTGCTACGGGGGTACTTGTGCTGATCTGCCAGTGTCCAGAAAAAGACGTTGTGAGAGTATCTAACGTGTCCATTACAACAATCAAAAATGCGGTATGTCTTTTGTTTTTATTTTCTGTTTGAACATATCTTGAGAATATCTCATTCCGTGTGTATAACGTTCATGTACGTGTCTGGTGCATTCGAAGGCGATATAGTGTCGTATTTAAACTGGCTTCAACTTCAGATTGCATAGTTGTGTCCCGTCGTGCTGTGAAACTAGATCACACTTGCATCACACACATGATATTATAGAAATTAGATAGGGGTGTGCGATTCACGTATCGAAATTTATTCCGTAAAGTCAATTTATAGCAAATGGGGTACTGATGATATTTTTCTTCGAGTGTCTTTCGAGTCACGAATATATTTCTGTCGCCTTCCTTGCCGTCAATCGATGTGTCTTTGCATGCGTGCGTATAGATATTATAGTATCATTTTTCGGCACGCTTAGTGATGAGTTGCTAGTGACTACCGATTGACTGCTTTGAACACTACTCCATACAGGTGCAGCAACTGTCTCAATATAAGGAAACGCTTTTAGAAGGGCTCGAGGTAACCAGTCGCCCAGATATCTTCAAGAACCAAGCTGAAACGTACTACGGCAAGCCCGATAATGCCAATTATCTTGAGCTAGACCAAGTACCCAGTAGAGACTATGAGGAATTAGATGATGACGGCCATGCAGCTGAATGCAAAAACCCACCGGACGATTCTGGTTCTATTGTGAAAAGGTCCGGTGTGCGGGGGCAGGGTGATGAGGGCTCCAAGCACGAACCACTAGAAAAACTAAATGCAGAGCCAATGTTGACAGAGCGGAAGTACAGATCAAGTACTACAGATACGAAGGAAAACAAAACGGTACCCGAGTTGAATGGCACGGGAGAGGACGTGCGTCAATCAAAGAGGAGCTCAAAGAGCTCAAAGAGTAAGCACGATAAGACAACGATTGTTAGTATGATAGATCGAAGTCCTAGTGAGCAGGAGGCCGCGGAAGCTCTTATATCAGGGTATGTATGAATGGTATAATGCAAACTCGTTCACGGAGGCGATAAGCTTTGATGTGCACGGCGTTACGATGGTGTCAGTATCGTTTGCACATGCGAGAGATACAGTATATTTTAACAAATACACCACGTGAGTTTCCATGCACTCCAATACTATCTAAAAACTCTCATTACATTCACACCTTTTGCAGTCTGAAGAGAAGACTGAGCCAGAGTTTCATTCCTGAGGACAACGATGATTTGACAGCGCAGAATGAATCGACACAGGCTGCTTTCGTGCTAGGTGAGTGATAGAGCTGTATGCGCAAATTGTTTGCCTTGTGTTTATGCGGATAGCATCATTTTTTTTTGCATGTATTGGATTAGATGGTCAGTTTTACTCACAAAATATATGTATCTGGAGGAGTTCATATTCTAGCAGCTAATCCATGTTAGAAATGCTTGCAATTGAAAGATATGTGTGCGATGGAGGAAGCACTGTCGCTTTTGAGGCGAGTAAGGCAATGAATGCTTTCATTTGAGGGGCCAGAGTAAAACCAATCCCGGTACAAACTGGGAGCAATATTTAGTTGATTCGAATATCCACTCTATTCGGGTCCCTCGATGTAAATTCATAGTCGTCCACTGTTGCCGCTATAGATTTTGCTCGTATTTTACCACTGCGAGATCAATTTCTTCTGTATGTTACAAACTCTGCTCAAGTATTATAGTTATCCGCTCGCGCAGTTATACGTACTTTTTCGACGAGCCAATTGGCTGAAAGGAGTTTTGCGTGCCACATCTATACGTTCAAGGAGTACTAAATTTTGGTTTCAGACAGTACTTACGTCCCTTATTGTCGATCTTGTTTGTTATTCATAGTACTGTCGCGCTGAAAAATTAGTGGACACGAATCATGTAGGCATATTGTATCACGCTCGTACGCGGAATTTAGTCCCAGGGCTATATGTGCCATAAGTGCTGGCATAAGTATGTCACAACTATATGCCACTACCGCATGCAAGCGCCGTTATCTATTTACCATACTTCGCCCACACACTCGCACTCACACGCACACGTCGGCACATGTCACAGTTGCACTTTCAGGCCCTCGCTACCGGAAAGTACAGGACACTCACACACTGCAATGGAGTCTACCGGCGAGTATTCTTGATAAGTCGAGGCCAGTGCCTTTGCTTGAACGGCTGCCACAGTCACAGTTTGCTCAGATGCTACAGAGTCGCATACGCGGCCAACCGAATGGCAAGCCTTCGCGAGAACGAGGACCACGCATTGGGGACTACGGTCGGAATGTAAGTGGATTGAGACGG
>NW_014040054.1:0-4543 GCF_001186125.1 Sphaeroforma arctica JP610
TATGTACGAATGTATGTACGTATATATTTATATATATATATATTCACAGATTCAAACAAGACAAAGTATGGTATGGGTACGTTTTTATCTGCGTATTCACAAAGAAATCAAAAACCAATTGAGAGTACATCGAATGTTAATATCCTAGCCTAGAGTATGCAAGACAAGCAGAGTTCTCAACCCCGGAACTCCTGTGTATGTAACATGAAGCAGAAGTTGTCGTTAAATACGATATCACGAAATAATGCCCAAATCATGGAAGTTACTGGACCACAACGAACTTATTAGATCCGCTGAGTGTGCGTGAAACCCAAGTGATCAATTTGGAATAACAAACACGATCACAATATATATTACGATATACTTCTACTGTCACATACTTTCCAGTACAACATTGCCGACAATACTGTTAGCTAGTAGGACTAGGGCACTAACTAGATACACGCGCATAATGTTGGATTCCGCTATGCACAGTGACTACTGGAGTTGATATCCTGGGCGTCAGCAATGAACTAGTCAATGTAAATATACTTTGATAGACAGATACACAGCGAATTGGCCTTATATATATTTTTCTATATTTATCATAGCCTTCTGAAATGTTCAATTTTCAGGCGGCTATGTAAATATTGCTTCTTGTTCAATTTTCAGAACGTTGTGTGATTAATATTATTTTATATATATATATGGACGGGTTCAGTTAGGGTTGGACTTTGGTGAAGCATATGTAGGGTTTAAATTCACCTCTCGGCCACTTCTCTCTATGTATTCCTAAAAATGCTCCTCTTTCTCTAGCCTCCTGTTGTTATTGGCGGCTAAAAATATGTTTTTCAGTATTCGTTTTTATTTTTACTTCATGGGAATTTCGGAATTCCAACACCCAAAAAAAAGAGTAGATGTTTTTAAAACGCTAAAACCTTAGGTCCTCAATGCGTTTTGCGTTATCTTACTATCTTATTATTCTTAAAATTAAACGGGTCAACGGAATTAACGTATATAGCCGTACTTTACTTTAGTTAGCCGTGAATAAGTGATTGGACTGACAGAGAGACATTGAGTCTCTGACTCTCTGTGTTTGTGACAGTAGTTTTTTGAGTTGTTGGCTATGAGTACGTATACATAGTTTCATACACATACTGAAGACTCATGAGTGACTGAGGTGTGTATACTGTATAGGGTATACACTCTATACTATTAGACTACATATTATAAATTTTGAAAGAGTCAGTCAGTTGAAAGGACCATCCGCCCGTTTGGGCGATCTCATTGGTCCATAGGGTGCTCTTACTGATATGAAAACTTTTTTCGCTCCATATTTATATTTTTTTGCGTACGTAAATAAGCACGTCAGTCGTCACTGTGTCACAACACTATAATTTATTTATTTGTAAAACAAAAACAATAGAAATAAATATATATATATATATATGTGTGTATATAAAAAAGCCAAGGGCGATCGATTTCCCAAGGTGAAATCAAATATATAGACATACATACGCATATGATACTTGTATGTAGGTGAATCTAGTCACTTTCATAGCCACTATATGACTGACAACCAACGCATCAATCCGATCATCATGGCCTCCCGGGAAGCGCAAAACTTATATTGATCTCATCAGCAGCGACGACGACGACATTGCCACTGCGTCCAAGCGTGTTAAGATGAGTGCCGATTTAGTATCAGATGGCGTGTTAGGTGCGAACTCAAGCTCGGAGTGCAAGTCAAATTCATATGTTTGTGATGGATCGGACAGCGAAGAGATAGACCTGGGAAGCGAAGTGGAATCAGACGACGATGGTATGGTATCGTTTGAAAGTTGTACCTTTCATGGATGTGTCTTGTAAGTGGAAGCATCAAGTTATCATAATGTTCTGTATAATTGTACGCCTATATATATTGGTTTTGTAGCCAAGTCTCATTTCGTAAATGTGAGTACCTATCCAGAAGTACGGACATGTATGTCTCCATATGTGCCGGTATCGTAAAGTGTGGGTTAGTCTATTGCTTTGTTAGTAGTATTGCCCTGTTGTTCACTTGACCCAAGCGTAGGATATTGATTTCCTCGGCTATGAGTTTATAGGTTAGATATTTCACCTGTCATAAATCAAATACTGAGCGGGGCCCTGGTATATTGATGTAGATATGAGACACTGTGCAAATCCTGCTGTTTTGAATTATCAGTATTGTATCGTCATCCCTGAGGCTCGGAGGTAAATTGTCAGTGCACATTTTGAGCGTACCTAAAATGATGTTCACTGACCTCATCATCTCGTTATGAATGTTTTAGAATACAGTATACATATATGTCCTGCTATCGTCGACAATATATACTCGTTTAGACACGGCGGTTATTGCCCACCAAATATATAGTATTATTCCGACCAGACGGTGATTGCACCAGAAATACGTCTAATAGACATCGAGTCACATCACAACGTACGTACTGTTCTACATAATCCTTTTCAATTATTCCTGGGCATCCTGCAGCCTATGCTTTCCATGATGACTCGATGGAGTCGCTCCTAAAATCGGAAGTCTTTCAAAGCGGACATAAAGAGCAGCGGCGACAGTTGCGACTGTGGTATAACTCACCCATTGGCAGAAGCCAAAGGTTTGTGGATGAGGTCCGTGTGACTGCCGCGGAACTGGGCAAAGACTCAGGGGACACACGGTATACCTATGTGCCCATGTGTGGGGATGGGTAGAAGGGGTGCTACGTGCACAGATTTGGCAATTTGGTACTTTTTGTTGTCAACGTGATGTGCATCGAAAGCAGCTGCACTTGAGGTTGTGAAAGTTCGGTCTCAAATAGAAGAAACCATGTGACGAGTATTCGAATGCATCTTCTTGTTCTGACTTGACTGTGCGAGCCGTTCTATATGCCTACCTCTTTAACGCCTACCACTGATCGGTCTACCTACTCTGCGGCAACTCCGCTCACACCACCCTTCCCACTCGGTATAATATTCACAGGTACAAGGTGAATCTTGTCAGTAGGTAAGTTTGAGAGTCCCAGTGCAGGGCTCGGGATGTTACTGCGATTCGGGTATACTCCTGCTAACGAGGGGTTGTGTGATATACATAGTGTGCTGGTCACATCGTGCAAGTGACATACTCACACGATGATCGTGTACCACCTTCGTTCTATTAACGTGTGCGTGTCGGCTTTGCTCTACTTTCGTGTGAGCAGACCAGGGTTATATCCAATGTGTCTTAGCGTCGGTAGCATCGCACCTTGCACCGGCGGAGGGTAGTGTGCTTACTTATTGGCTAGAATCACTGAGAAACAGGCATGTATTTGCTGAGTGGTTTTAGTTAGATATCAAATACTTGCGTGACAATCCAAGCCCCATATCCGTCCTGACTGAGCACACATGCTAACATCCCCCCCCCAACCATCCGCACACACACACACACACACACACATACATTACAGAGACCTTGTCATCGAGTTCTGCACGAAGCTGCTATACAAGCAGCAAGCCTTTGCGCAAACCCACGGAAAGACTCATGTGACTATCGGTTACCACTGGACGTCCGCTGCCAACATGCCGGAGATACAGCTGAATGGGCTGCTCACCCGTGACGACCAATCAGCGCGTCGTGTCACTCCGCACGTGTACCACGGGGAAGCGTTTGGCCGTGGCATCTACGCCGGTAGCAACCCGTTCTTCTTCTCAATGCAGGTAGGCGATGTGCACAGGGTCTATGATGTAGCTTGCTGTGGAGGTGTGTTCACTTGTTGAGTGGAGAGTGTTTGGGTTGAGCCGTTGTGGGTGAACATATACACTGTGCCACCGGTAGTTTGTTCATGTATGAGCCGTTTACCTCGTGCATGTTCTTGTGCAATGGTTGTCTCCATTGAATACCCGGATAATCCCGCATGCATGCGTGGTAGGTAGGTGTGGCAGTGTGTGCATCTGTACCACAGGTATCATCCAAAGCATGTGTAACTTTGCTTTGGTCTATATGGGAGTGTATGTCCTTGTAACAAAGTATCACCTCCCGAACGCTCGATGATCCCTGCACGCGTACGTATAAAGTATGGGCGTGTATACATGGGTACCTACTACCATCTGGTGAATGCTCGGATATTCGTGTATGTGTATGTTTCAGGTATGGGAAAGTCGGACTGTTGTGGGCAGTCCTGCACGGCCAGGAGCTCAACCCCAAGACAGCCCGACCCGGCGATAGCCATGGCAGTGATACACGCATTGGTATGGCAGTGAAGTTCAGATTCATAGACATATACCTACATAGCTCAGATTCATAGACATATACCTACATAGCTCAGATTCATAGACATGTACCTACATAACTCAGATTCATAGACATGTACCTACATAGCTCAGATTCATAGACATGTACCTACATAGCTCAGATTCATAGACATATACCTACATAGCTCAGATTCATAGACATGTACCTACATAGCTCAGATTCATAGACATGTACCTACGTAACTCAGATTCATAGACATATACCTACATAGCTCAGATTCATAGACATATACCTACATAGCTCAGGTTCATAGACATA
>NW_014040054.1:5721-12744 GCF_001186125.1 Sphaeroforma arctica JP610
TTCATAGACATATACCTACATAGCTCAGATTCATAGACATGTATCTACATAGCTATGTGTTGTGTCTGTCGTATGGGGTTTTGTGCTAAGATTGTGCGCTTGCTCGATGTGTATGGGATGTCCGCGTGTGCCGCGGGCATGTTTGAGGTATAGCTTTGGAGCGACCCCTTTCTTGGCTGCACATGCTCCCTTAAGGCTTCGTGTGTGTGCGATTAGATTACCCAGTTGCGCGTGTTCGGTACATACAGTACCATACCCTGAGGTCATTGATACTCGCGCGCGGGGCAGTTAAATCACTCTGTCGCTCACTTTAATACCCATGAACTGGTTGGTTCGCTGTTGTGGCTTCGTCGCTGATCGCATGGACTGTATACACCATGCTCTCTTGTGCTATATGTCAGGTTTTTGTAGGAATCAACCGCTGAATACGCAGATTGTTCTTAAATCATCCGATCAGATAGCCCCGGTGTGGAGCTTTGTGCCCGAGCTACTCACGACTGAGGTAACCCTCTCCCAGTCGTGTGTGTTTTCTGGAGTGTGGGACGGCGTATGTTGCCTGTGCATGTACAAATACACCGTGTATTGTACACGTGTAATGTGCACGTGTGTTCTTTTTGGTATGTATTTTGTTGTGGATTTTATGGGTCAATTCAGATGAGGAGGGGTATTGCCGAATAGTGCGATGAGTTTGTGTATGTGTGCCACGGCCATAATATAAAAGGTATCGTTCTGTCCCTGTGTATAGACTTTTGGTATATGTGCTTCATATCTGTGTATGCGCATCTCTACGTACGACCTCCAGCTCGAGTGCATGTCTACCTAGCTGAGCTTTTTACTATTCCAAAAGTAAATCCCACCATACACCCCCCACACCCCACCCTTTTAGACCGGACGTGAACTGCTCTGGAGTTAGAGTTACCATGAAGCCCTATTCAAGGCTATTGAATCTGTGCTTAACCAGCTACCAGAAGACCTTCAAGCCACCGCCACCCCCCGCCCACACACACCAACCAAGTAATTGACGTAGATGCTCTGGATTGTGCGCCTGGCCCTGTGCCTGTCCATAAGCCTATGCCCACTGACACTGACACTGACACTACAGTGACTGCACCCGGTGCGATTTTGCCAGAAATTACTCTGCAACAGTGGAAGCACCGCGGTGTCACCCACAGCACTGGCCAGAAATTACTCTGCAACAGTGGAAGCACCACGGTGTCACCCACAGCACTGCACCGCAGAACCGACTGCCCGGGGTCAACCAGCCCCTGTCTGGTCTGACAGGTACCCTGTCTGGTCTGGTAGGTACCCCTTGTGCACCACCCACAGTCCACTGGGCGGCACAGCCATGTACGCGTGTCCCATTAGCCTTGCTAGTCTTCACAGCAATCCATACCAGCGCGTCCGTGCACAGGACATCAGCAACGAGCCTTGCATGGTGTGTCTGGAGGATCTGGCACCAACGCGAATGCCGCATGAGCCAGATACGACCACGTCTGCGTCGGATAGAAGCTCTATCGATGTGGATGGAGACCAGGAGCGTGCGCGGGTTTGTGTGGCGCTGAAGGCTTGTGCACATCAGTACCACGAGGGGTGTCTGGCCGCAGCCCTAGCGAATAGTATGGCGTGTGCTATCTGCCGAGCACCAGTGGCGCAGGGGATGAGGGGCACCCAGCCGTCTGGGACGATGCAATACAAGATGTATCCGTTTTCCGCGGGTATGCAGCAACAGTACCACCCCTCACCAGGTGTGAAACATCAGGGAGCACGACGGATCGCCTACTTGCCGGACAATCGGGATCGCAAGATGCTGCTGAATCGACTGTTGTACGCGTTTGAGGTATTAACTTGTTGGGTGATCGATTTGAACGTCTCGAATTTGACGGCATGTATAGGTTTTTATAATCACATGCCTGTGAGTAGTTTTCATTCACGACTTTGTTCCCTATGTGCAGATTCGATGAAGCCTGTCGTTGTTTACAGGCATGTATGTATATATGTATATATATATATATGTGTGTGTGTGTGTGTGTGTGTGTGTGTGTGCGTGTGTGTGTGTGTGTTCGTGTGTTCGTGTGTTTGTGTGTGCGTGTGTGTTCTAACTATGTAGATGTTCTTTTTCTGTCAAGCCGAAAGCTGCTCTTCCCATGCCTGGTACTAGAAAGTCTGATGTGATGGGAAACAATGCATTCGCACCTGGCAGGTAGAGTTGAGTCGGCTTTCATTTGAAGTATATGTCCCTACATGCTTCGCGTATTCACATCCAACACAGAAAATAATCTGTTCCTAGCTTGTATAAGTCACACCCTCACAACTTTATTCAGCTTGATATGTCCCCATCCCCCGTGCAACATGATACACTTCGAGAAACCATCCCTTTGCACCTTTCTGTATTCAACACCCCCTTAGTCTTAGCGCAGTCCTATATATATATATATATATATAATGTGTGTGTGTGTGTGTGTGTGTGTGTGTGTTTATATATGTTTACATATGTTTATATTTATATTTATATTTATATATTTATATATATATAAATATATATATGTGTGTGTGTGTGTGTGTGTGTGCGTGTGTGTGTGTGTGTGTGTATGTATATATGTATATATTTATTTGTTAACCTATCTTTTACCTACCACAGCACGGCCTTACCTTCACGGTCGGAACCTCCTACACCTCCGGACAACCTAATCAAGTGACCTGGGGGACCAATCAAACACGGTATGCATTTGACTGAACATACGCCACACACACGCAGACGTGATTCGTGTGACGAAGTGTATGGTAGCACTACAAACTAGCCTGATTCCTGTTTGTCGTGTCGTGTGAGTTTGGGTCCATCAAATCAGGTCAATATCGAAGTGTTTTTCGTTGCGTCTTTGAATATAAATTGGTTCTGTATCCAATCCTCTTTCTACTCCACCGTGCTCTCATACCAGGCTTCGCTGACCCTGGCTACTTCGTTAATGCAAAATTTATTTATGAATATATATACTGAGGGTATAGCGTATGTATAACTGTAAGCGCACACAGATTGTTATGTACGTGAGTTGAGCACGTTTCATGGCTTGTAGTTGTGCACACAACTGAAAGGATTTAAAAGGAAATGCCAAGTAGGTCATGAAGGGGCAGAGGAAGATGCAGACGCAGTTGAAGCTGCAGCTACATTCCCAACACCTCAGAGAAACAGGCACGATCTACACCGCCATGAGAAGCTCATTCGATCACATGTCCACATGGACTTTCGATTGATATGCGGCACGTCACCTGTACAGATAGCCTTGGTATAACACGCCGTAGATGCATACGTCAGCATGCGTTACTAGCCTTGGCATAACACGCCATAGATGCCTACGTCAGCATGCGTTACTAGCCTTGGCATAACAAGCCATAGAGGCATACGTCAGCATGCGTTACTAGCCTTGGCATAACACGCCATAGATGCATACGTCAGCATGCGTTACTAGTCTTGGCATAACACGCCATAGATGCATACGTCAGCGTGCGTTACTAGCCTTGGCATAACACGCCATAGATGCATACGTCAGCATGCGTTACTAAAGCACTGCACATCGATACCACCCGAACACCCACACCATTTGATATGCAGACAGGAGAAAGCGATCAGTGGCACAGGCCGTGGGTGTGAACTAATGCCCATGGGGTGCTGTTACAGGCACGTCGCGTAAGATAGCAGCCGGTAGCATGATGCGGACCACAGCCGAGTGTGTCTTCGGCTCCTTGTATGCCAGTGCCTAAAGCACAGTCGCATAGTTTGATAGGACGGGTGTCTTATCTGGGTAGAACGTGATGTTGGAAAAGGCGACTGCGGTGGTGTGGGAATGCAAGCCATCGGAGATAGTTGAGTCGTGGCTGGCAAATAAGTCTCTACAGGGGTACATTACCAGTATTGTTTATAGGGACATATTGACGCCCTGCATACACGGTGATCAAGACATATCATTCGCGCATATGTACACAACACGCACACAAGGTCATGTGCTTAGCACTGCCTGAGCTTATACGGAGTGGTAGATGAGACGGTGAAGCTAATAGGTATCAGCTATGTACTCAAATCTAGTACAGACGCACACCAACTACCGAAGTGGGGGGGGGGGGACAGGTCGAGCCATGACAAAGAATAATTTGTCGAAGTAGCTGTATTGGCCGAGGAGCATCCTTCATCGGTATAGTGGACGAGAGATGCCTGTGCTCTGGAAACCCCAGCAGTAAGCAAGGAAAACAAAGCCATGTAGATAGATATGTAGGTAAGCTCTGGATACTACGCGGGGATGGAATGACGAATATGAGGGGTTTGGCAGACAACCCCAATTGAGCACACGCGAGAAAAACAATAAAGGCTTAAGAATGGTCTTCGAAAATACAGGACTAAGAGTATTGTCCTACGAAAATAAAGGACAAGGTATATTAGGTATATTATAGGCGGACGCATGTATTGATCAACAGCTCGTATCTAACCATCACGAAAGCCAGGATGGTATACTTATGTCTATACGCTTACAGCTGATTTGACAAATGTGATAGCCCAGAACGAAAGTCTTTTAGGACACCAAAAAAAAGTAATAGGTCAGCTATTATCAAATGGACAGCCGGAAAACTGGATAGGTACGATCCCCAAATGAAAAAGAAAAACGCTTTCACTGCGCACGTGCATGACGCTCTAATGTGCAGGGTATACGGAATGACGTACAAACAAGTCAAAAGAGAGTGATCAACACACCCACGAACGACTACGACGAGAGAAGCCATTCATGAATAAGTGAATGAGAAAGTGGCCATGGCATACAATACACACGCTCAGCACACGACATGTATTGTATTGGACTACAAGGCCACTCCGCTTGCCGAAGGTTCAAGTTAAACTTATTACATTTAATCGGAACTAACTATGTACGCGTGAGCACTAAAACCGTACGCTCTTAGATGGCTGCGTCGGGTGCCTTCTCAAACTCAATGATGATGTCATCTGCTGAAACGTTTTCTCCCGGTTGTGCGTTGATAGAGATAATCTTGCCTGAGCAGCCGGCTCGCAAAGAATTCTGCATCTTCATGGCTTCTACTACGGCGACAACCGTACCCTCACCGACCTATGGGTGCGGACCAATGGGAAATAGTATGTTAGTATAGTCCGTTGGGAAATAGTATTTTAGTTTATTTTAGTATAGATCATGGTAATAGCATGTTAATATAGACCAATAATAAAACAGCGACAGCGCGCATTCCAATGTGAGGACGAGAGGAAAACGTTTATGGTCAATGTATGGTACAGAAGCAAACACCACAGCGTATGAACATGTGCAGGTTGAGGTAAAGCGTTGCACGCGTTTCGCCTACGCCCACCGCCACGTAGTACAACACCGGTCACATCTCGAATCAGCCATCGAGCGCCAAAGGACAATACATCTCAACTGTAGCACAACCACACAGAGCTGGTACAAACACCTCAGGCATACTTAACATGTTATTGTTTAGAGTGCACTTACCGTGTCTCCGACCTTCACGTTCATGGCCACAATCTGCCCAGGCATGGGCGACACCACCATCAGTGATGTGTCTAGCTCCACTGGCTCAGGCATATGTGTGTACAGCGCCCGCTGGGTCTCGGTCAAGATGCGTACGGGGTAGATAGAACCCTTGAATCCAAGCTGTGGTGAATGGGTAGGTAGAGTGGACGGGATGAGGTGTGGTACAAAGGGATAAGGAAGAGTGGGGCACATGACACATACACCGTGTGATGGGTGAGAGGGTAAGGTGCGCCTGCCGATAGTGTGTTGGTGACTGGTGGTGTACTAATATAATAATGAGATTGATGGCCACTCTTAAAACCCTAAATCCCGCTAATGAATCTGCATCATGCACAAACATATCGGTATCATGTGCAAAAGAGCGTGCGTCAATGTATGAACGTATTGGCATCTTGTATAAGAGCACTTACATATTCAAGGAAGTGTGTGTATCTAGTCTATAAACGCACATGCACCACAAATAAACGTACCTGCATCATGTATGAGTCAGAGCCCAAGTGCTGGACGGTGATGGGCTTGCCGTTGATTTTCGCCTCCATCAGAGGTGCGTGAACTCTCCACTGTAACCGATGAAGTGAATGGTCAGGTACAATCTTTGAGTTACGGCCATAATTGGTGAAAGATAGTTTGAATTACAAACAATATTGAGTTACAATGTACGCTAGCGAGAAAGAAATCGAACATACATACAAGACACATTATCAGTCACCAGCAAACGCAACCTGAGTACAACATGGCATCGTCCCGTCCAGATTGAACTGTTGGATATACAGTGGGCAATTAGAGTGCCTGTCGATAGAGGCACTGGTTGTTGTTGTTTGGGTGTGGTTTAGTTCATTATACTACAATGCAACCGTCCGTCCACCTTCCACGTCAACAAGACACAGGATGGGAACTACGCCCCAGTCCAGGGACACCGCCCAGGCCTTTCAGGTGCACACCCCACACACTATAACCTATAACCTACAACATAACATGTAGCATACAACATACAACAAGCACACACCTCGCCACTAAGCGTGATGGTCTCTTCACCCACGCGCACGGTACAGTCACTTCCGGTGCCGTACGTCACCTCGGCCGGCAGCTCCTCCTCGCCCAGCAGCACCATGTACTTCTTGGGGTGCTTGGCCGTGTGTGTGTGGGCGGGTGCGTTGGGGTTGGCCGACTCGTTGGTGCCCAAGTACTCGTAGGACCTTTGGTAGATGCGATCGTTCATCATGGCGGCCACAGCCATGAGAGACTTGATCTCGTGGGCGGAGAGTTCCGTGGTTTTGAACCCGTCGGGGTAGACCTGCTCGATGAACTTGGTGTTGATGTCACCGGACTGGGGTGGGGTGGGGACAGGCGGGTACAAGGGTTTGGGGTTGAAATATTGGTTTAGGGAGGGGTAGTAGTTTAAAAGGAGGGGAATATAAATATATGTATATATATATATATGTATATATAATTTGTATATATGTATATATATATGTATATA
>NW_014040054.1:13222-16788 GCF_001186125.1 Sphaeroforma arctica JP610
TATATATAAATATATAAATATATAAATTTATTTTTTAGAGGAAAGCTTAAGTGTTTTGTGGACCAAGCAATTCGAGACCTGGCGATTAGCAGTACAGAAATATCTATAGAATGCTTTGAGACAGATATATTACACAACAGATGTGTTATAGCACAGTACTGTCTCGCAGGTACAACCACCGATAGGTGCGAGCGCGACCAACCGGAAGTTGGAAGTCAGAGATACGAGTGGCATTCTATCCATCCTACTAACTGTAACTCACCAACACACTGGGAAGAGAGTAGAAAGCCCTCCAGACTACACCCATGACGGCTAAAAGCCGCCAACAAGCACACAATGATATATTCTACTGTGTTCTCGTTATTTACACACACCTCGTCTATGAACAGGGAGGGGGCCTCCTCAATTACTTTCTGGTTACGTCTCTGGATAGAGCATTCACGCTCAGCCAAGTAGATGTAGTTGCCATGGGCATCACCCAGCACCTGTGTAGGTAGGTAGATCACGTCGTCAGTAAAAGTACAGGTATGACTAGTAGACGTACGAATGGTAGACCTAGATAAAGAGGTGAATGAAGGCACAAAGGTGTACGTTGTCGACTACAAGTATCACAAGATGTTGTGTTCCGATCCATGCCGTGCGCAACCCTTGCAGTGTGGTATACATACAGTTCGGGACAACACTGGGCGTACACTACTCCCCGCTAGCGTGATATTGGGTGATGCAGAAGGAAAAGACAATGTATGTTTGTGTGGAGCGATGGGCCGCCTAACGAGCCTAAAGTCACACGCGATAGTGCGCAACTGTCCGACCATGTATGCGCCAACTGATTTCGAAACGGACACTACTAATACATGGGCGTGTATTGTACAGTGGTCGTATAATATACATCCCCGGATATAGCTGTGAAGGACTCGCTGTTTCCAGTAGCCAGGTAGTGCAATCACTCCACAGTTACATGCGCAGTATGCACATAAGCCGAGAAAGACTTGGCCGACTGTGAAATAGCTACCCCCGCGAAACACTATGCTTGTGTATTTAGAAGCATGCATTGTATCCCAATCATACGAACAACCGGTTATACATACAGGTACACAGCCAGACTTTCGACAATCCGCATACATGCGCATGCACACACCTGGATCTCAATGTGCCGTGGGTTGTCGATGTACTTCTCCACCAACATACGGTCGTCTCCGAACGACGACAGGGCCTCGGACTTAGACAGCGTGAAGGACTCGCGGCACTCCTCGTCATTCCAGGCCACTCGCATACCCTTACCTGAGAGATTGAGAGCAGTCAAAGACAATACGTAAGGTCGACATATGTCTGGATTTCAGATAAAAGATATAGGCATTGGAGTGTGTATAACTGAACCCTGCCCCACCACTACAAGGCAATGTTACCGTGCACCTGAACTATCTTGGCCACATGGTGTGGTATATTATGTGTTCATACTTGAATAGTATACGTGGCTGTAGATGTTCTTACTGGAATGGATGTGTACAGACCACCACTGCTCAGCAATGCTACCGTGCACCCGAGCCATCTTGGCCACGTGCATACTAGCCAGTGGCTTCAGGAATAATGGGCAGGTCTATACGGCGTTGGCGAAATACCGACAACTGAACACAACTAAAAAAAAGCACCGTCGTGTTGTTGTATACAACCAGTACCTCAACAATCCCGAACCACAGATGCGGAGACAGCACAAACATATTTAATAATGTGGTGTACACGAGCTATGTTTTAAAATATAGCGTAGAAGGCCGGCATCATACGCATATGTACACATTAGTGACAACAGGCGTGTCCCGTGCGAGGACTATATATCAATAGTACACAACATACCACCGCCACCGGCACTGGCCTTTACCATCACAGGGTATCCGATGTCATTGGCCACCTTGACGGCCGTTTCCACATCCTCTATCTCACCATCGTATCCAGGGATGGTGTTGACCCCAGCATTCTTAGCTATGACCTGTATTAAATGTCATTGGTTTTTTTTTGTCTGGAAGTTTAGATTTTGTCACAGGCGGGTGGGTGCAGGTCCATCGCCCGCACCGTAATCTCATATGACACTATACTGCCACAGAACAAACTATATGAACATGTTCTGATTAAACGTCCTGAAAACTCTGCACACACCTTGGACTCGATCTTGTCACCCATGGCCTCGATAGCTTCCACATTGGGTGCGATGAATGTCACACCGGCCTCCTTCAGGCGTTGTGCAAAGTGAAAGTTCTCACTGAGAAACCCGTATCCGGGATGAACCGCTTGCGCGCCTGAGAGAATCAAACGGGCGGTGCCAGGGTGTCAATATGGATGTCATGCGAGGGAAATCATCAACTATGTAGTATAAAACACGGCTCCCTGCCTACGCACAAGCACTCAGGCAGCGACGGGTGTCTATTGACTGCTCAAAAGTTGGAAGACACAGGCATTTGTGTACTTCCGAGAAGTGGTCACAAACAGTCGAGAAGGATTGACATAGAAAATAAATCACAGGTTTGTATGAATTACTGTAGTGACTATATACGCCTGTAAGCTAATTGCTTCACATGTATACCATACAATATGCTACCAAAGCCGCATAGAAAAAAATAGGGTGTTCCACAAATACATGGCAATGTAAATGATCAGTGTGTCCACAGGCTAGCCAAACTATAGCATACCCGTTTTCTTAATCGCTGCCATCACATTATCAATATTCAGGTACGAATCGGCAGAGTTTGCTGGGCCCACTAGTACAGCCTCATCAGCCATCTGCACGTGTACCGAACTGGCATCTACATCAGAGTACACTGCCACCGTCTTAATCCCCAGAGCCTGACACGACCGCATCACACGGCAGGCAATCTCTCCTCTGTTGGCGATGAGAATTTTATCGGGTAACTGTAGAATACAGGGGGAGTGGGTCAGAGACAGACGTTAAGACTGGTGAGTTAGATAATTGGGCACGGGGTGTGTGTTGACAGATATAGTGGCGAGTTTGTCTCGTATTATACAATATGAAGCTATGTACTTCTATGCTGAAAGCCTGTATGTATTCATGTGCATGTCGAAGCATATGCTCTACCCATCGGCACTTCCATTTCGCAGGCGTGTGTGCTGGTATGGCAAAATGGATGGGCGCAGTTCGTTCTGAAAAGCAGACAGTATCACATCGTGGAGTGTGGTAGCCCCCGTATCTTAGGGGGTGTAGGAGGGTAGTGGAGGGTCTCGTAACCCTCCTGTTGTACCATGGATGAGAGTGTATATACATAATCACAGACCACGCTACAAAACAATATGTGAAAGGTTGTTCTGGCGTGTGTGCAACTTCGATGTGTAACCTTGAGGCTTTGGAAATATATTCACAGACCAGACATGTTTCGGCTTTTTGAAAACGAACTTTGTACAGAGCATAGATAAAACTATACAAATACAAACCATTATATCTGCATCAAAGCCATCAACAATGGTGGAGTATGTAACTAAAAAACCAATCAATTTTCTAAATCAGATTTTATATATATATATATATATATATGTATATTGTATACTTTATAGTATATATA
>NW_014040054.1:17687-20978 GCF_001186125.1 Sphaeroforma arctica JP610
ACATATATATATATATATATATATATATGTATATATATATAAATATATATTTATATGTATGTGTGTGTGTGTGTGTGTGTGTGTATGTGTGTGTGTGTGTGTGTATATATATGTATATATATAAATACCTGTGTATACGTGAGTATGCGTGTACAGTTGTGTGTATGTGTGTGTGCGAATATGTGTACACGTGTTTACATATAATTATTTGATATTGCACATTTGTACACAGCCCTGTACTATGCTGAATTTCTTCTCAGCTCGCTGTATGATAGGGCTCACCAATTAGAACATATAGGAGGCAGCAAATTATATTGCAACTGAATACAAGAGTACAATTAAAAATCTGTGGTTGGGCGTGCTATGGTTTCCATATCTAAATATAGCGAAGTGATATAATGTCGGTATACAAAGCGCCAACATATGTAGCTGTTTAAAAGGCGGTGAGATGTGTAAGTCCTCTCACGAGCAATGCTTTGCAAACGAGACGATCTGGTTTTACAATGAGACATGGATCAAGTTCAGCGCACGCTTTCAACAAACTCATTACAATTCATACGAGGTAATGGCTATCATACGTTTGCAGCGGGACGATGGAAAAGAACACTCAGGTCAGGAAATGGTATATACAACCATACAGAAAAGGAATACTTACACACAGATATACATATCCAACACTTGCACTTTACGTACATCCACCATACTACATTACAATCTCCAATCTTCTCGGACACGAAACCACATACCCAACACATACATATTGGAGTACATCCAGCCATAGTAGTATACAACAATCTCGAAGAAGCTAATACACCCACCTAACACATAAATCTACACTTATATGCAATCATATTTAAACGCTGACACCCCGGAATACTAATAAACATATGCATATGCAATACATACATCTACTATATCCAACATGCGCATCTCCAAGTCCACCATATACCCACACTAGGAACAATAACACTTAACACAATAATCTCGAATGTACCTCCTCACCGGCGGCAGACATGATGCCTCTGCTGAGCACAGGGAAGAGGAAACGGCTGTTGCGGGCCGTCAAGGCCTGCGCAACCTTATACGAGTGCTTTGCCAAATACATAGTTTCAAACGCTCTCTGGTAATAGAGGATGGGTTACTAGTAGACTAAGAATTAACTAGTATGTGCGTGGGTAGTGCGAATCGTTTAGTGTAAAGTATGCACAATACAAACAACTTGTCAATGAGATTTGCAAAGATCCACCTTCGTATGTATATGTATAGTGTGTGGTGATACTAGAGCACCGTGGCCGCTGAGCTGTAGTAATTATAAACTGCTTTGTTTACACTCGCCCCAGACCCCCAGTACGTCCTCCACAGTGGTAGCTGGTAAATTGCTCTCAGGTATTGCCTATAACACTACTATGGACACAAAAATTGCCCCGAAAAAATCGGGGCTCAGCGGGTTTTAAAAGACATTCACGGCGCAAGTGCACCTCTCATGATAGTTTTTGGGCCTCTTCTCTGCACCACTCTAGATTTTTTATTTGTTTTTATTTTAACAAATTATATAAACAAAATATCTGCATAGAGTAAAAATATCAAGAACAGGTAAATACAGGGGTATGTATTTACATCCAAGTGATTTTGTTGTTTTTTTGTTGTTTTTTTAAATTTACAAATGCAATTCTGTGCATTTTTGGTCCGCGTGGGCGGGTCAAAATATGCGTTGTTGGGTGATCTGATTGGTCGTACAACCCTGGGAAATTTGATATATCAGTGTATATCAGAAGCAACAACTGCCACTCTGCCAGCCAATGATAAACACTATAGACACCTCTGAGAGTGATGCAGACTGTCGAAATTTACAAAGTGGGTCTTGGTATGGACTGTCACAGCTGTCCTAAAATATTTTATTTGGGACTTTTATTTGGAATCGAAACAAAATGAGAGAATCTCAGTAAATACAATGATGAGTGGATGAGTCGTATTCGGCGTCTGGAACTAAAAGTAAAACCCCCCTGTATGAGTGTAAATATTTATGTGTGTTATCGTGGAATTTCGATATTTTTGAATATGCCAGGAGCGAGCGAAGCGAGTGACTTTTTGATAAATTTGAGGGGGGGGAAGGTAGAAAAAAGGGGGGCCCAAAGGGGGCGTAGCCCCCTTAGCTCACACACGCTGACTCCCAAACAAAGTGTCAACAATATATATTTTATACATTCACTCATATTATAAAATAAACAACAATATTCAATATATACTTATGATTATTATAATAAAAATGTAGTACCAGTATTCAATACCCTTCTTAGATGACATTGATGCGTGGGGACGCAAATCTGGCCTCGAACAGGGTGTCATTAAACCCCGAGTACGATCTACCGACTTGCGACACGCGGCGCCAACCCTACGTATAAATGGTGAGCTTATCGCGCCGACGCTTGCAGACGCACCTTGGAACACACGTTACCTCCCCCTGAAACTGGCGACCACACATGCCGAACCGAAACACTCCAAATACCTGGGGTTCCCACTCTCTCACTGAGTACCAGGAATCAACCTCGCTAGACATATGGAATCCCTGGTTGCAGCATTGTCACTGGGTATCGCCTCTTTCTGCGCTTTTGGCTTCCATGGCTTCAGCTGACGACACCCCCGCAACCGACTGGTGATGTTCAAAACATTCATCCTATCCACGGCTACATATGGGCTGAACATTAATGCCTGGGCTCCGCCTATATCGAAGGATGCGTTGGACCCCCTATTCGTGCGCTTTAACTCGGCACTCATCCAAGCAGCAGCCATCATCACGGCCACTAAATACCCTCGGTTTCCCAAATATCAAACAAACTTACTTCACTTTTGCGGCCTGCTCCCCGCGCGACCATTCGCGGACTACCTCGGAGGTTACCTGGGAATACAACTCGACTCAATGGCCAGCATAAATCCACTTACCCCTCTGATGCAAACCGCCTGGGCCCACGATAAACCATCACTGCGCTTCCCGTACAGTATCTATGCTCACCTGAAAACTGTACACAAAACCACGGGCGGGCGTACACCCGACCATGTAGTCCTCCGCCAACGCTGTGACGGCATCAGGAAGAACTCAACAAACCGTTGGTCCTACAAGGAGATCGCGGCAATGGCCCGGCGCCAATACTACTACCAACTGGTTATGGGTAAACCGCCAACCTCAACCCGAAACACAGCCAGACACGACAGCTGCAATCGCTGCTTCGAGCCTACACCAATCCGGCTCTGTGCTGTGATTGTAACGAATACGTACATGTTCACATTGCTCGA
>NW_014040054.1:20998-42106 GCF_001186125.1 Sphaeroforma arctica JP610
CCACTACAGCGACTATGAGTGCTATACCATATGTTCATACATTGTATCAAACATACTTGCCATTTTTGAAATAAATAATATTATCCCTATGGTTGTAATATTTCGAAGTACAGAACTATGCTTGGACATGATAAAGAACGAGGGTGTTTCCCTTCGCGATTGCGACTATCTCAATACAGACTCTTCAGAATGCATTTCTTTAGAGAGTGAAAATGGCATTGAACATGAAGATGATCAGGAAGATGGGCATGAAGCTGATCTCAGGTCAGACAATAGCTTCTACGAGACTTTCGAGACACTTTTCCCCGACTTTCAGCCAAGTAATAAACCGGAGGTAGTGAAAGTATGGAGGCATGTGCTTATAGATGTGCCTTATCTTATGGCTTTGGTCCCAATCTAAAAGAAACACGGGTGGCACTGGAAATTTTGGCAGCTGTTTCGTGATTTGATCTTCGTTGACAACGCAACTGATCGTGATGCGGTCATTGCAGTGCTTCAAAAGCAAGATATCACATATAAAGAGCGATTGCAGACTGTCATAGGCAACCGCTACATACGCAAGCGTGAACGTCGACACATTCCGGCCCCATAATTACTGCACGATCGGGTGCTAGAAGTCTACAATGAATTTAAGGACGAGTTAGATAGTTGAAGTAAACAACCTCTGTCCAACGTTGCGGCCTACAAAGAATTTAAAACTATACTAGATACAATACTAAACGGGTACGTATCAGATCCTCTTGGAGTTGATTTATATTACTGTTACGCAACAGACACAGATGGATTGTATTTATGGAAATGCGCTCGCGGTACGGATTGTATAGAATCGATCGTACATCAACCAGTCTCTAGAAAGTTTGGATATCGTATCACAAGTACAGCTTTAGCCGATGATGTACTTTCGTACTTTCGTATGAAAAAAACCTATACGCTCGATATTGAACGGAATGAAGTCCCAGACGTTGGTTATTCTGATTTAGAAACCGTCGACAAGTGTGCTATGCTATTCACAGAGCAAACCGGTGAGCCTTTTAGAGTAAACCCTTAAACCCTGGACAACTATACCCCAGGCCACACGACTATATTGTGCCTGACAAGGATCATGTGCATAGCGGTGTTGCATATATGCGTCACTTATTTGATGAGCAGAATCTTGAGAAAGTCGCAAACAAAATAAAGAAAACCCACACACACCAATTCATGATCACAATTATACAGCTGAAAGTCAGGGGTTGCCTTGTTTATGCCGACCGTTGATGCATGAGAAACTAGCACGCGAGATAAGATCGCAGGACATTAGCAAAGCAGCGCAATCTCACGAGATGTGTAAGCAATGGATCGATTATGTAGATGAGTATAATATAATTTTAAAGTTGCCTATACACTTCAATACGGCTGCCGGAAATGGGCACAGCTATTCCAGGCGCAAGCAAAATTCGTGATATAGAGCACCTGCATACTGCTTTGGGGAGTGAAAAAACTGCTCAGAATGTTATTGCATCAGTAAATCCGGCTCAACAGAAAGCTCAGAAGTATATGGATGCTCAGCCAGAACAAGCGGATTTACCAACAGTCGGCGAACAGAATTACCCTTTTCTGACCCCATTAGCTTTCTCAGGGGATACACCAATGGCGAATGCGCTGGTGATTGAAGAGCCCCAAGCGCGTCAAGAAGACGAGGCGGCCGCCGCCTCCGGCCGACTGAAGTTAACTTAGGCAGTCAACGGGCGACGGAGAGTTCTACCAATACACGACAGCACACAACATCAACAACCTCGACATCTAGTACACGCGCTGAGGCAACGCACACAAGAAATATTAGGTCTGTTGTGCAACAATATATGTATTCATCTGAGAATAGGCGAGTACACATGTATACCAACATCACTCATCCACAGGATTGTGTACCAGCACCTGATCCGGTGGAACACAATAGATATTTATATCCCGATCCAAACGCGCACATACCTCCGCCTAATGCACGCGATTCCAATTATCAGATTATCAATGCATCGCAGGTTTCACATAATCATTACACATCCAGACATGGACACACAACGCAGCATTAACGAGCAATCCCTCCAGAATGTCCATATACATCTGTATGAGGATCACAGTCGATTACATGATACTCGTCAGAGATTGACGAATATTGTGCCACATGACCCACATAATCCTTACTTACAAAGAAACGACTCTCAGCGTGCATTTGAAATGCCTAAGCAGCCACCATCTAATGCATATGCATACACACATCCTAGATGATTTTATTCATCGGCTGCCGTACCACCTAGGTTTAAAATGAGTATTGCAAATGTGCATGCCGCATGACTCATAGCTGTTACGCCTTATCCCTGCGTAATGTCACCAAGCTGCAGAGCAGCTTGTGGTAAGTATATTTTGGTAATTCAAATAATTCTTCTGTGTTTTTGTGTCTGCCCACTGCCTAAGCGCCATGCAGTTTTCTTACCATCTGCAGATATTCTATTCCAGCCAGTAGTTTCTGTCACATTGCTGTTATATATAAAACCCTCTGCACACATATTTGTGCAGGAGGCGGTATATACAAAAACACATCCTTCTTTATCTGCTACCGTTAAGGCTCGTACGGGTGTCTTGCAACCCGCACGATAGAGTTGGTAAGGTTTATAAATATATAGCGCCGCATAAAGGAGTTGAGCATTACTGAGTTCTGACGCAGTTCATTTGCCAGACCTAATGCTACTGTAGACCAAGAACTATTTTGGTCAACTCTTGAAGGCTACATCTTCCTTTGCTGATCAACTTACGTTCTTTTAGAAAAGGTGCTAGGTTTACTTCTCCAGCCATAGTGATGTTGTATTGTTGCTGTACGAGGCGTATATCTACAGGCGTAACAAGCAATCCTACCCAAGTTGGTCCCTGTTGCTGCAAGAATGTACATAGGTTGCTTGGCAGTACATCTTTTACCTCAAAGAGGCGTATTCGTGTGAGCAAACATACTTTGTCGGTCCCAATTTGCATAAAATTCAATACATCACTCAGTTCATCGTCAAAGTCTTGTTGGTCGCATTCTAAATCAAAGGCGTACACATTTTAATATTTGGTTTCAGTGTTTATATTAGCACTTATAAGAATTTCCAAACCATGAGCCAATTCATTCGTATTGGTGATCAGAATTCGTCTATAATCATCAGGTAGTACGCAGAGGGGCAGCTCAGAAGCAACATCTGGTACAATTACTGGGGGTGCCGCTGCATTGCATAACTCGGGCGCGATTCGTTCTGCCAACGCCTCATCAGCAATATTGTGTGTTGATTCCCATTTTGACACAACTCGTGGAACTCTCTCAGCCCTCTTTCTACTTCGAGAGTGAACTTCGTAGTTGTAATATTCTGCACAACAATCTGTCCGTATTCATTCACCGCAGTAAAGAGTGCGCCCCAATAACATCGCATAAATTTGTCATAAATGTGCATCGTAATTTTAAAACTGTGATCCCATTTGACGATGCAAGTTGTAAGCTGCTGTATCCAGAGATCCTGATATGATCTGGCAGCTTGATTTATAGCATGAATTACTGCACCCGGGTACTTTCCAGACACAAAATGTCCTCTATAGCCATCGCGATCGTAGAATTGCGATCAAAGTTTTGCATTCTCGGCTTGCATACGAAGTGCTTTTTTTCAGAGTTAACATGGAAAACCGGGCGAGCATCTTGTGATTATATCTTCGCATATAAGTCTCTTTCAGACTTTCAGCTATATCGTTCATGGTTCCAGATTCAAGAAACCGATTCCGCATTTCTTGAACCACAGATATATCTATGGTGTCTTTATGTGTGATGTAAGCTGGAAAATCCAACTGTGCATGCCCGGGAAGCAATGCTATTACTCTTGAATCACAACTTGAGAATCCTATATTACAATCTTTACCTTTAAATCTACGATGTAGAATGTGATAACAGGTATCCCGGCTCACTACGCGACGTGCGCGGGGATTGTTTGGCCAGCCTCGACTGACAGTATTAGTTGACTCGCAGGATGGACAGGTGAGTAGAAGGCCAAAATATTGGTCAGGTATCCATTCAAATACGTCTGGATAATAGTACGGATCCGGAACTAAATTTGTAGCCCTTGCTCTAGCTAATTAAATAGAAGAGCTTGATGCACGGATCCACATACTCTCGGCTATCGCTTGCATACCAGCTACATCACTTTTCTTGAATGCTGCACTTATTCTCTCGTATATACTTTCGATGTAAACTTCCACAATATTCGGTTTTTCTGAGTGCGTGGTGGCGACAGGGTTTGCTGCCCGTATATTTTGTTGTGATGGGTGAATAGCTATATCAGTGGGCAAGTTCTCTTCTAATCATGCTATAGAGGTCTGAATGATGGGTGTGCTAGCAGATGCTGAATCAACGATCGTGACGCACTGATTTGCGATCACTTGAGTGTCAACAGCTGTGACGAAATATATATTATCTATCGATAGTGAAGTACTTTCGGAGCACTGATGGGAAGTATTGGATTCACTCACGATATTATTCGTCGTTGTTCTAGCAGCCATATTGGTCAGCAGTATTGGTTGATCTTGATCGCTTTCTGATTCAATATCGGAGAGTTGTACATTGACATCTGATGAATTGACATCTGATGGACCAAAAATATTTGTTGAGTATGTCTTATGTAATTTAGGCGTGATTTTTGTTTTTGTTTTTTTTAAAAGTACTGGTTGTGAATTGTGCTCTCTGACCTCTGTTCCCAATACATACTTTTGTTTGTTGTATTTGTATGCTTGTGCGATTTGATTTCATCATGGAATTCTTCCGTGACGCGACACTTTTGGGCTGATTCTTGGGAGAGTAAAATTATCAAACTTTTATCGCTTCCCGTTGCCGGAAACTTTTAGTGTTTTGTGCCGAGGGCAGGAACTTTTAGAGTTTTGAAAAACATTCAGTTTTTTCATATGATAAATATTCTTATTGGCTGTTGGATACAATAATTTCAGTATCTTAGATAGACCCAGGCCATTGGATACAAAACGTGAGGACAGACGCTGCTGGAGTTGGAGCTGAAACAGCATATCAGATTTCTAAAAACTCAAACGGATGCACCCAAATCACAGAAAGAGGACACACTAGGGCCACATAAGGCTTCATCAGGTCCCGTACTCTCCAAGCCTCAAACTCTCACAGTCTCACTCTCGCAGTACTCGGTACTCTCTACTACTACTAGTAGAAAGTTACGACTACATACTACTAGCTACTAGTAGCTCCGACACATCAGCCAAAAGTAAATAAATAAAAATATAGCTGCGTGTACTTTCGTACAAGAGACTGTGCATACTATTCGTATTGTATACATACATACGCTGGCCATTGGATAAGAGGTAGTGCTTCGCTAGGTTGTATCGGATTGAGCACATAAATAAATATTTGTTATATAACATCTGAGCAACATACAACGGCTTCGGTATGCTTAGATACGCAATCAGAGCTCCAGCTCTAAGGTTAGCCTTCAAGGTAATGTATAGTCAAATATTACTTCTTGTTAATGTATAGTCACATTATGGATAACTTATATGCTAGTTGCTTTGACAGTGTGCAAGAGTCTATCGCAGATATTTTCATGCTGAATATTTCCGTCTATCACTCACGCATTGGCATACTGGTCAACTCGTACGCAGGCTCAACCTATTGAAGTTGCAGGTTTAGTATATACCGTATTTATTAATGTTGAGGGGGTTGTTTCAGTATGAAGCGTGTTATGCTTACATATTCGCACTATATATATATTTTATGGGTTTGGTTGGGTGGGGAGATGGATTTTGTGTATACAGTTGCAAATGCACCTTGTTTGCCTTTACAAGCAAATACATAACTACAAGCAAACATAAATATTATTCAGACCGATTTTATTAGTGTATGTGTATACTTCACCAAAGCAGTCCTGGTACGCACCACAAAAATTCAATTGCTGTGTTTATCACCTGAAAAATAGATATCAAACTCTGCGGCTGTATACACACATCATGCCAAATTGTGCTTGAATCACACTTCACGTACATATGTAGATGCAAGTACATACGTATATATTTAAACACATTGTATATGTAGGTATACAAATGCGTTTGTGTAAATATGTAGATACTTGTATGTTATGCTTGCTTATATAATATCTCCGACAATGCATGTATCCATTTTATTTGTGAAAATGTAAGATATTAATTATGACGATCTGAATATATTACAATTTTATTTTAAGTAATGGGTATCTTCTTGTCTGCGCATTTCATATTATATATATATATATATATATGGGCACAGGTATGCACGCGTAGTTGCATGAAAATCCCGTTCGTTGCCGTGCACAAAGTTGTAATCGCTTCCTCATATGATCACTTGAGTATAAACAATACCGTGTACTCGTGCATATTGATATGTACTATTACGTGGATCATTTAAGCTCACTGAGGACCCTTATACTCCCTCTTTCTCCTCCGCCTTGAATTCTGTTTGGTGTGATACTCTCTTGTGTTTGTCATTTATACGCTCGTACCCATTGCCACCTATACTGTGTACGTGTCAAATACACGAGAGTGAACTGTTTTCAATGTACAATGCAGGTCTACCCTTCACCCACCCCCACTTGTACATCCATGCTTGTACCGTAGCCTGTCACTTTATACCTGGACACCTCAAGCGACCTGAATTCAAACACCCGCGTACATGCAGTCATACTCACAACGAAATGAACGTATACAATTTCGCTATCCCATAGGCCCAGGCACTGCCCGCGTCCCGTCTCGCGGCCAACAAAGTTCGGTACTCAAGTGCGGCTGCCACTGACCATGTGGAGACAGACACGCCTGCTATCCGAGTCAGAAAACAGCTCGCACAGAAGCGCAAGGAGGCGTTATTAGGCGGTGGACAAAAGCGCATAGACACGCAGCATAGCAAGGTGAGTCTGAGTGGTGTGTGTGTGTGTGTAGATGTATCTGTTGTGTGTGATAAGGCTGGGGTGTTTGCATGCGTCTACTGTGACGTGTAGGTAGGTGTTGCATGCGAGAGGTGATCAGGGTAACGGGTATTTTTTACCTAATACCCGACCAGGGTGGTTGTACTTCATGTATGTAGAAAATTATGGAACTCGTATCCGTCAACGTATGTAATGTAGACTGTTGTATAGATATATAAGTGTGACGAAGAACCCTACAGTAAATAATATACCTACATAGTACAGCACGGAAACGCCATAGTTAAATGGTACACTGCACATGTATCTGGTGGTACACGCACACGGCACAACAAGGCAGAGCGATTGGTCTCGTCTGATCGGCCGTATGCGTGAAAGGTCTTTGGGGTCACATCCAGACAGGGTGAAGCGCTACTCGTTGTGGTACGTACAGTTATAGTTATACGCAGCAACTGTTATGAGACTTACGTAGTAGACGCTACAGATAGCAAGAGTGTATAGGCACACGCAACTAAGCGTGTGCGTGCCTTGTGGGGCGGTCGTTGTGGATACGTTGTGAGTACTGTTACGTTAATTATCTGGTGGAAGACATACTATATATGTTCGTCCTGACGCCTCAGCTTTACACTTTTGTAGCCGATATGCTCATACTTATACTTGTGTCCCAACTGCGTACACCCGATGGTATCTATAACAGGGCAAGCTCACCGCTCGCGAACGATTGGATGTGTTGTTGGACACTGGCAGTTTCCAGGAGACTGACATGCTCATGGAACACACGTGCACGGACTTTGGCATGGAGAAGCAGAAGGTGTGTGGCGCAATGTCTAGGCTTGTGTTGTATGTATGTGTTTTCTGTATGTTTCCATCACCGCTTTGGACACCCGATGGTGATTTATGTACCTAGGTACGTGGCCTGCTTGTGAGTCCGTGTCTCTTGTTTGCCTACTCCGGACTAGGGCTGTGTACTTTTTTGTACATCAAAGTGTAGATGTCTTACATCTGTACATGGGTAGTACATCAAAGTATGTATGTCTTACATCTGTACATGAGTAGTACATCAAAGTATGTATGTCGTACATCTGTACAAGGGTAGTACATCAAAGTGTGGATGTCTTACATCTGTACACGGGTAGTACATCAAAGTGTGGATGTCTTACATCTGTACATGGGTAGTACATCAAAGTGTGGATGTCTTACATCTGTACACGGGTAGTACATCAAAGTGTGGCTGTCTTACATCTGTACATGGGTAGTACATCAAAGTGTGGATGTCTTACATCTGTACATGGGTAGTACATCAAAGTGTGGATGTCTTTCATTTGTACATGGGTAGTACATCAAAGTGTGGATGTCTTACATCTGTACATGGGTAGTACATCAAAGTGTGGATGTCTTACATCTGTACATGGGTAGTACATCAAAGTGTGGATGTCTTACATCTGTACATGGGTAGTACATCAAAGTGTGGATGTCTTACATCTGTACATGGGTAGTACATCAGAGTACGTATGTCTTACATCTGTACATGGGCAGTACATCAAAGTGTGTTTATGCGAACCGTATACGTGCTAAGTGGCAGCGAGCACATCACTCCACGCTACGACACAACGTGTGACATTGTTTCTCACTTGATAGTGCGAGTGCCGACTGGTCGATAGTTAATTGCCACGCAAGAGACTATTGATTATATATTTATTATTCGTCCAAGACAGTATGGCAATGCATACTCATTTGTAGAGCTCAGTGCAAGCTGACTCTACCATTTCTTTTGCCTTCTCCATGAGATATGCATCTGATTCATCTATATCCCAGCCGGACCCCCGAACAGATATCCAGAATACCACGCACAAAAATACGTTCAATTTAAACCCGAATCTCATACCCTATATAACCACTAAATGCAGCCTGTGGGTGATGGAGTTGTGACGGGCCGAGGCATGATCAACGGACGTCTGGTGTATGTGTTCTCACAGGACTTCACAGTGTTCGGTGGTTCGCTCTCCGCGGCACACGCCAAGAAGATCTGCAAGGTTATGGATTTGGCTATCGAGATCGGCGCGCCTGTTATTGGTAGGTGTAGGCGTTCTGTGTGGGTCGTTTGTGAGTATGCCTGATCTATGCATATTTGGCTGTATCGTGTGGTAGTGGTGTGTGGTGGACTTGTGTAATCGGTAGGGTGCATTTACTGATTGAGTACTGGATGAGGTATGCTGATGCACAGTGAAGCAACGTCCAACGGGTATAGATGTATTTGGTTTTGGCTCACACACTCAATCAAGCGCATTAGTCTGAACTACAGTAGAGGAGGTAAAGTCCGCTACGTCTGTGCCTGAGATAATGTCGAGAAGACCAGACAAAGTAATGATTTGTTGTTGTGAAATGAATGGACGTTACTGCTCGCCGTTAAACAATATAGACACGGCTGTAAAGTAAAAATCCAATTCATATATGTCAGAAACTTGCGCATCAGATTGTATCTGTTTACGGTACGTATCAATCCACCATATGTGCGAATCAAAGCAGTGCAGGCTGATAATAGACCGAGCACATCTCCGCCGCTCACACATTCAGGTGCATATGCACAGGACTGTCCTCCGCCAACCACCTTACACTCCCCCACGACACTTGACAGGTCTCAACGATTCCGGAGGTGCGCGTATTCAAGAAGGTGTAGACTCGCTCGCGGGTTACGCAGACATCTTCCTGCGCAATACCTTGGCCAGTGGTGTGGTGCCGCAGATCAGCGCCATCATGGGACCCTGTGCGGGGGGTGCTGTGTATTCGCCCGCTATCACAGACTTCACGTTCATGGTCGAGAACACTTCGTATATGTTTGTCACCGGCCCTGATGTGGTCAAGCAGGTGTGTGTGTGTCGTTTGCCTAAGAATGAGTTGCTAAAACAGGGTCAGAGATGTACAGTGTCAATATTAGTCTGTGCTCTGGGGGTGTTGTGTGCTTGTCTGCTAGACCAGGATTCTTCGTTTTGTGGTGAGGACTTTTCGTATGTGTCTGATATGGCCAAGTAGGTATGCATGATTTGCATCAGATGGCAATAGTTGGATCTGTCTTCATACTTCTTAGTTCAATAATTGCAACCGTCAACACATATAGAACCCGTCTCTGGTGTATCTTCTTTGTGAAAGGGTGCTATTATATGTCCTGCGTTTTGGGTGTCTGTGGTGGTTCAAATAGGGTCCGAGTCATGCTCGCATTTATCGTCCAAAGGAAGTGTCTCCGGGACTGCTCTGTGGTTTGAGTTGTCTACATATCCCTCATGGTACTGGGCACATCAGTCCGGTCAGTCTGAATGCGGAAGATCACAAGCGCACCACCGGCCAAGCCTACCACTGACAGTATGGCTATTCGGGAATTCCTTGTGATCGAGAACTAACCAGCATTATTACCCGTCTCTCCGCAGGTTACCAACGAAGATATCACACAACAGGAATTGGGAGGTGCCAAGGTGCACACGCGCAAGTCAGGAGTTGTGCACAACGCCTTCAGGAACGATATTGACGCGCTTCTAAAGGTAGGCAGGGCAGGCGTCGTTCGCGTTTACTCGCGTGTGTGTGCACTTTACCGTGCGGGTAGATGCTATTTGGATATCTGTACTGGAAAGATTACCTGGGAATAAGTTCTTTATTTAACAGCAAGAAGACTCATTCTACAACCAAACCGGCCCAGGATGTACGTTAGAGAATATAGTTAGTCACGATATCGCTGATGTATGGCGCTCAGATTGCTTTGTGACGAATCGACGTTATTGATGGGTTCCGACGTACGGCGGGTATGCTCAACTGTCACATGTGCAGTCTTGATTCAAAAAATGCATTCTGATCTTTATCGGTTGGTTACTGTTTCTAGATTCGCGAAATGGTGAGCTACCTACCTCTAAGCAACAAGGACAAGGCTCCCGTCATGCGCACTGATGATAGCCCCAACAGAATGGTGCCTGCGTTGAAGACTATTGTACCACAGAACCCGCAGCTCGCTTACGATATGAAGTCTGTGGTTAAGAAGGTGTGTGCGTAAGCTGATGCCATCTGATGAGCACGCCGGTCAGACCAAACACCTCCAGCCCTGATTTTACATCAATAACTCTGCAGTTAATTCGACTGCCCTGTATTCATGCAAACAAACTCGTTTTCACACTCACTCTCAGGTCATGGACGATGGTAAGTTCTTTGAGATCCAGGAAGACTTCGCAAAGAATATTGTGGTTGGTTTCTCCCGCTTGGAGGGTCGTACGGTTGGTGTGGTTGGTAACAACCCCGTATCCGCCTCTGGATGTTTGGACATTGATGCCAGTGTTAAGGGTAAGTTGCGTGCTTAAAGTCTTATCATACTACGATATAGTTTTGCATATGTATATCTATCTGCGCACTAGACCTTCCTGACTGTGTAAGCCTTCGTACATATATATATATATATCATATAGGCCATCTATATGCCATGCACATACCCTCCATAAACTCTTCTCCATTCGTCCCACACATATCAGCCGCCCGTTTCGTACGCTTCTGTGACTCGTTCAACATCCCTTTGGTGACCTTTGTCGACGTGCCCGGCTTCTTGCCCGGTACAAAGCAAGAGTACGGTGGTATCATCCGTCATGGTGCCAAGCTGTTGTACGCATACGCTGAAGCTACTGTCCCCAAGCTCACGGTCATCACGCGCAAGGCTTATGGAGGCGCTTACGATGTCATGAGGTATGTCTGTGTGTGGTTGGGTGTTTGTGTCTGGCTTACGTGAATGTTTTTGTTTTGTTGTATACAAAGTCGACGTCCGTATGGTCACTTTTCAGGCAATGTAGCGTTTTAGGGCTATATTGTCATATCTATCGGATGGTGACGGTTAGTTCCAGTCTGTGTGTTTCTCGCATAGTTATGTGGCCGAGAGCGCAGCATCCTCTTTAACTTTGCCTTGTATTCAATACGTGTGACGAAAATACCAACTGCGTGTGGCCTCTTGTCTCACATTCTAAATCGAATTCAACTATAGCTCTAAGCACTTGCGTGGAGACATCAACTACGCTTGGCCCAATGCCGAGATTGCAGTCATGGGAGCTAAGGGAGCCGTGGCTATTGTCAACAGGTAGGTGTAGTAGAAGCAAATCTATGTTTTTTTGCACTGCATGTCATGTCAATTGACAGATGCTTCATCAGGGAATGGTCTGCACTGCACGATTACCGAGCTTGTTGTAAATACACGGAATGTGCATGTTGGGTCAGTGTGAACAGTTTGTACATCCTCTATAAATCTGCCACCGTGCCAGAATGTGTATAAGATAAGCCGGTGTGTTGTGATTTTTTTGTGATACCTAGTTGGCTTTTGACAAATCCACCTCGTGTCTCCAATATTCTATCAAACTCCCCGTATGTGTTGTATGTTTCTCTCATACACTATGAATCTCTTTTGAATTAAGAGTTTTAGTTGTTTGCTATGGCTCATTGTCACCAATTTGTTGTCGACCAACAGAGGTGAGGATCTTGTGGAAGCACAGAAGCACTACGAGGCTAAATTCAGCAACCCGTTCACGGCTGCGTCTAAGGGCTTCATCGATGATGTCATCGACCCTGCCACCACACGCATGCGCCTGTGTGCAGACTTAAATGTACTGGCCAATAAGAAGCAATCCAGCCCCTGGAAGAAGCACGGAAACATCCCACTCTAAATAAAGAACTGCTCTAGAAAGTAAACGTCATGTATTCTGGACATCGGACAATAAAATTATATATGTGTAGAAATAGCCTCAAATACTCTAATCGCGGGTGTGGTCTTATGTTTTAACATTTGCATGCGCGTCAATAAATCTATATATTTTTATAATATCAATGGGTGGAAGTGAACCGCATCGCCAGAAATTACTAACGTGCAGAACAAAGTGAGTGTATTTTCGGATGTATGTAGTAGAAAGTACCAATAGGTGCACCCAATTGTTGGATAGTCAATTCACTATTGGTAAACTTGGTTGTGTTTGTGATATTGTGCATGTCTGTCCGTGGCATTTGGCTGGCAGTGGTATAGATTTATTTCGTGCTTGAATGAATTGGCCGATATGTGGAACTAGACCCTCTCGGAGCAGATATACCGGATGTTTATCTTCAGGAAGCATCCCGTGAACTAATTATGTACTGCTTTCGACCCCCATCCTTCAAAGCCACCTTGAATTCTCTTGACGTGGACCAGAGATATTCTTCAGAACTATACGAATACGTTGTTATGAGTCATTTGCAGAAATCTGTGACGTGCCGTGGTGTCACTAAGAGTGTAACAACTATAAGTCGGTTTATCTGTAGAGACGAGACCGCGAATACTAAAAAATAAAGGGTTTTTCTATTGGCAAAGAGCGAGGCTTTAGCTCGTATTTCCCCTGTCCTAATTTAAACCCTTAAAACTTGAACCATTTCCAACAGGCCTATATATACATTCTTTAACCTTCAAGCTGTTTGAAAAAATAGAAGCATTTCTAGAAGGAAAACAAAAACCGATAAATTTAGGGGGAAACCCCTTCATACTAATGTTCCTTCACCCGGTATCAAGTTGATAGCGCATGCCATCTGGTAACGACGGGGAACTATAAATTGGTACGGTTGACGTACTACGTAGTACTTGTAGTAGATTTGAAGAACGTTTTTGAATACAATTGGAGCATGATGATGCCTACAAGTAGATAGTGAAAGTTAAAACTGTCGATCGCTTATATGCTGGAATGATAGACATACCTCAACCCGGGCTCTATTTTATTACACCCTAAAAGCATGCACAATAATATCAATATCACTTGGATTTAATATCGCACTTGTTATATCATGATAAGGCCTGTGGAACATATTTTATTTTGTGAAGTTTGCTTGTGTCGGGTTCACTTCAACACGATTTGCCAATAGAAAATTACTATATTTATAAGTGGTATGCACGTTCTTAATTTTGATAAATTCAGTGCGAATTGTCAATAAATTTTGGTGTGCCGATGCGCATATTTATTTCACACTCATTAAAAAAACTTATAATCTATATTCGATTATATCTTTAAGTGTATTGACGGTTTTTGTACAAAGCCGCTGAATGCTGCCTGAGATCTGACAGAGTGAACTAGAATACTTTTCTTTACCGACAAAACATGTATTCCCTTTGTGGACCATAGCCGTAGAGTTTTACGCGGAGAACAACGCGTATGACGAATTCTATTGAGGTCACCAATTCGAAGCCGTTTATCCTGTGGCTCAAAATCAGGTATAGAACAAACTACAAGACTAACGATACATTCATATCTCTATTTGTTTGTATCTTAGAGAATAGTTAAGTTGGCTTTCAGATGACCATTAAATTACTTTACACATCTATAAATATCTGGATTGATCTATTGGAAACTGTCAAATGATAGATTGTAAACTTTTAGCCCGTATGTGAAGTCAACGAACAATATGACATTACTTTGGAGTAAAACTATCAATATGTGAAAATATTGACTTGTTGACAACTGTACATCATGCATTGACGGTACAACGAAAAAATTGTGCCTCAAGCCGCGTGTGAAACAACAGTTTATTATTTCTGCTGTGAACAAATTTGAGTTCGATACATAAAATGGGCCATATGAATTTAATATGGAAAGGTCAAAAAACGAATGTCCGAATTCTACAGCAGGAGCTCGATTTCAAGGCTATTTAGATTATATGTTGCGGCATGCAATTGTAATTCAATACTCGTGTGAAAACATATTTTTAATCTGGGAACAGTAAGAACCTCAATTTAGCATTATGAGAGCAATTGACGGATGTGCAAAAAAAACCCCCCATTTCATGATCCTACACAACAACAGCCGAAGTACATCATCAGACCCATTATCACCGGCAGTCAACTGTTGAGCCTTTTCCTTACGTTGATACTTTGGATTTTGACATGTACCAATTCTTTCTTAGTCGGGCCTCCAACATCATCACTCTGTTTTTCTTTAGTATCAGACCCCCTATCAACGGCAGGCAACGCCAAAGCCTTCTTAGTATTGTCCGCGATTTTTCACTCCCTGTTGGCTAATTCTTATTACTCCTTATCCATGTGCCTTTTTTCATCCATCTTCTTCCTTTGGATGAGCTTCTCCTTCTCCTGTGACATCATCTCTCACTTTGAACTCTGATCCCCTCTTCCCTCCTCCAGCGGCTTTCTCGGCGACAGGCGTTTCCTCATGCTTATCCTCCACAATCTTATCCTCTAATGCTAATCTGTGCTCCTATCTTCCTGTTACTGACTTCCATAATCTTCACCTATAGTTCGGCGTCAATCGGCAGCCTGAATATACGTATACATAGATTAAGGGGTTGAGTTATATATCTGTATGGAAAATTCGTATAAGTATAAGGTGGAATAAAGAACGGACGAGAAAAAGAACAGTTATGCTGCTTACTTGACTAGATATCATCCCTATTACGTTCTGTTGCGTTACACGGCACAACGAATATCATATACTCACCACCGGCATTTTGATATTCTATGTGGTTTGTGGTCAATGATCGCCGTTTCGTACTCGATGCTATTAGAAGTCGACATATTGTAAACGAGTGGGAGCCCTAAATACATGTTTCTCAAGTAGACTCGGCTATTGTTATTGTGTTTGTGTAAATATAGGACCTCTTCATCCTATGTAGACAATAATTTACCCAAATTGAAATAAATAATGTTATCTTTATCATAAGTTTTAACAGCTTGAGGCCATCGATAGTCATGTCTGACAAGTTCACAGCAGCTCTTCAAATCGGAATCCAGACTAATATCAAAATGTTTGTCTACAACATGTACCAAGATGTATTTTCTAGACGCGGCAGCATTGATTTCGATGAGATGATAGCAGATACAGACATATTTTGAGACATTTTAAGCAAGAATGCCCTACTTAAAGAGACTATAGCAGCTATCGGTACTGATACGACATAAGTCCTAGGCTACATGGCCTCTGAAAAAGGCGTGTCGGTTGACAATAAATGAACGGTACAAATAAATTATGGATTGGCCTGAATCAGTGGATACCTGCTATACAATTACGACAACTCCTTGGTTTGTGGAATTGCGTTCGCAAATATATACCTTGCTACACTCGAGCTTCTGCACCGCTCTATACAGTCACTGGTAGTAAACGTGGATTTCACCAAACGACAAAAGCTGTCAAAATAGCGTGAACATCACAAAAGCGTACAGCAGTGAAATAACTCAAACTCAGCGTAGTAACTACAAAGTTAGGTTATCCAAATTGCTTTACCTACGCTCAACCATTTCGTTTAAAAGCGTATGCATGTCGAGTGAGTAGAGGATGCGTACATACACAATTGCAATCTCATAGCGATTCGCTTCGTGAACGTACCATATAGCAATAAGTTTATAGCCCATGAGATACCATTTGCAAATAAGTGAGAACGAAGCTCGTACTATTCTATGGACATATACTGAAGCTTGTATCATTTTATACAAGTACGCGAGTTCTATGGACAGATCACCATAGCAATAAACAGGTCAAAAATGGCAAATGAGAGACTACTACCATGGTTACTAGATTTGAGAGACCACAGGAGTAGATGTATTTGTAAATACGTTAACAACTCACCAATTTTTTATGTATAGGTGAGTCAGCCCGAGAGCACGTAATAGAAATTTGAGAATTCTTCTCAGATTATACCATAGCCTCCTAATTGAACAGGAGGCTATGATTATACTTATTTTTATATTATTCCCTGGGAGTAACAGAGAAATGGATATACTTAGTTCTAGAAATACATCAGAGTACTAAAGTGTTCTGCATTAGGTTTCTCATATTGATCATATGAGTTTTTACTTTGGCCAACCCAAGTGGTTGAACACTAGTACAACACCATTAGTATATATCTGAGGGTGAGATCATGAATTAATTCATTCGAACGCACCATTCTTGAGATACATTTGCACTCTAACAGCTATCGTACAGCTAGGACGGTCAAACAAACTCACCCATTCACTGAGTTGCCTACAACTACAATACGTAGATTTTTCAATGCAGTTAAAAGACGGAATTCCAATCGAACAGGACTTCCTTAATTGTTTACAGGAGGAGTTCATGGGCCAGACCTCGAGCTATGCTTGAATAGTAGCTTGTTAACGTTTTTATCACCTTGTGTACATGTCTTAAATTATCGTTGGTTAAATGTGAAGATTGATGTCGTTGATCACTATTCAGTTTATTGGACATTCAGTAACAGGCTACGGTATCGGTATGAAACAAAGACATATGTATATATTCTGAGCCGCTCTACACTACGGATCGGACGTGTCTATTCTTATTCTCGAAGATGTTCTAAATAGATACTCCACCGAGCTAAACCACACGGCATAAGTACCTTAAAGGTATTAGTATCTTGCCCTTGTTTCCCATCCATGTCACCCAAATTATTTTGTACTTAAATATTTATTTCATTCAAGCATATTCTGTGAGTGTAGTTCGGGACATGGTATTTAGGTTAGAAGCAAATATAGCGTTGTTGACCTGAATTAAAGCCACTACTGTGTTGCAGAGATTTTAGTTGGACTAGCTTTATCATCAGCTAGGTTAACTAGTTGCATGAAGTATAAAATCCAATAAACTCGCTTACTGAAAACTGTATCCTAGACCCGCGAATACTTAACTGGCGACGTACCAATAAGCCTTATTGACTGTCATACTACCTGATATTGTTAACGACGTATTCTGATGGTTTAGCTCAAATCTTTTGTTTAAAATATTACCTTGTTATATTTAAATTGATGCAGTGTATCTGTGTTTGATTTCAGAGCTATAGTTTGATACCACCAGTACCTTTTAAAAATTCGGTGTCTCTCCGGATTTGTCTTTCTTCAATTTAAATTGTACCAGATATGTATATTGATGTTTAACCTCTATTGTAATCCGGACACCATCCGAATTATGAAATGAAATGATTCTATTGGTTTAATTTTGGCTTTACAAATTTAAATCTGGCTTGAATCCATTGCTATTTATGTTTTGGATTTAGGGAGTTAAAAATTAGGAGAAACATGGGACCTTTGATCCATTTTCATGTTAGGTATTCTAGAACAATTTTGCAAAATGTGCCGATCAGCCACGCGAGTTGAAGTCTGGTTTTAAGTTGTTACACACGGGTTCTTCACGCATAATGCCTCATGCTAAACAGTGGCTACAATATGAACTATGGGGTCCCCATAATCTTGTAGCTCAATCGACCGACCATGTTACAGAAGCAATTCATGGATACAAGATTCTGACTGGAACTAGTGCAAAACTGCATGAGCATTGCCATGCGCATCTGGGTAACCAAGGCGTGAAGATTGAAGATCAAATGTGGCATACACATTGCCATGCGCATCGGGGTAGCGTCAAGATTTAGGAACGTATTTTAAATAAGGATCGCAGAGATGATCCGATAAAGCTGTGTTCAATAATGATGCATCGCATGATGCAAACTGATGCAGCAGTTATCGGAGTTTTCTCTACCAGGAAACGTGAGAGCACCCTGTTAAATCATCATTCGTGAATCGAATATTAGAAGATAGAACACTGCTTTCAAATTAAGAAATGAGAAGAAAATAAATAGCTTTATTCTGTGCTCTTCATTCTGTGTTCGTGTTTCCTTGATCATCAAATTGATCGATGTTTCCTTTGAAAGATGGTGTATGCAACAGCTGCTAGCCTCGAATGAGAGCTCTACATAGACGCATTTTGCACCGAACACATCTTTTCGTTAACTCCCGACTACATCCTACAACCGAACAAATTTAATAATCACTTCTCGGACGCTCACCAGTCTTAGGTGATCCTCAAACACTTTCATCAGATAACCCCCAAATGTGCCAGCTGTGACCGCCGATATCAAAGCGGAGCCTATTCGGTTATTCCTTTTTAAGAAACCGAACTGCATTCAATCTTCCTAGAGCACTCACAAGCGCTTGCACTTGAACAAATGTTAAGGCAGAGAGCGGAGATGGTCTAATCATACTATTGAAGATTTAGTACCCTATCCATATGAGAAATCTGTACTCTCATGAATGCTACTAGCACTGTTATTATGTGTTGTTTACAATTGTACAGCCACACCCATCAAACTTTTTACAACTTCAATAATGAATTCGTTGAAAGGTAGGTTTTTAGTACGGTACCTCTGAAATTTTTGTAGTGACCTGGAAGGTGTGTCCTTAAAATATCGTTGAATTCTGGTGGCCTGATATGAGTTCGTTAGTATCTGATCAAATGATCTGGTCACTGGTTTTTGGGTAAAATGCCACCGCGCTGTGGCTGGTGCACATGTATTCAGTCATCTGCATTGCCATGTTCACATCAGACTTTAACTTACTATACAGTTTTGCGCAACCACTACCATAATACTACACGGTAGCAACGGTATATTTGTTTCAATATACTTGTTACCGATAGCTTTCCACATTGGAATATGAGAGTCTACTGATCGCTTATCATATTCTAAGTAAGTTGCAGGGTATAACTCACCCCCGTATGCCCAAGATATATAGTGATTATAACGTCTATGTGCTCGGTAATACACAACACATCACGCACTGCCTAAGATACATTAACGAGAACCATGTATGTTATTTTGTTCGTTGTGCATACCACAAACAAAAGAGTAGTAGTGGTTCTTGTATAACTTGTCCTCGGTATTGTCGTCGAACCCCATCAACTTTGCAATTGAAATGTCGGCTCGCAGTAACTGTTTTGACTTCCACTGTACATAAATTCTGAACCGTGCGCGTCCTTGGTGGATATACACGGGCGAAACCTTTTAAACAAATATGTAGTAAGAATATAGGTGTTAGTAAATATGATACACGGATTGTACAATTGAGATTACAAACACATAATATAAATTTACCTGCTGACATAGCTATCGGCGGGCATTCTTTTACACTCAGCAATCCCACGTCATACAATTCAATTACATATGCTTCATTCGAGAGAAGAGTCATCATAAAGGATTCATCACTTCCGATTTTTAGGGGTTCTTTAGGGTTTTGGGTTTAGAGCTTCCGTTGACTAGTAGCGCGCAAATCACCCTTCTACAAGTTTGTTAGTAACCGCTTACAACTCGAGAGAAGTGTCAGGTTCCTGAATGGATAATAAAAGTCAAAGTTGCATTTGACTATCGTCGCTTGTACCAAGAATGTAAATGTCAAGTGAGAGGAAAATCACAATTGGATTATCTCTGGATCAATATAAAATATATCCGGGACATATGCATCATGAATTTTCATTTTCACCTTTTGATTCATCGCGGTCATCTTCGTTAAGCGCTCCTTCGTTAGTCTCTTCGACTGTGCTCAAGTCTAATTCTACGTCTAGGTCTAAGTATAGGTTCATTTTGGTACTAGTATCAACATCTGGTTCGCAGTCAACGGTTCGATCGTTGCTGTTACCGTTCTTGGCGCATTTAACAGTGGAAGAAATTGGATTGTAATTATGATTTGAGAAGATGAACTGGCAGCTTCACTCTCACCAGCAGCAGTCGATTTCAGAAGATACGGGCGGCATTGTGGTATGTCTCGTATTGTTACCATATGGTCGGCAGTGCAAGTGTTTTTGAAATACCTCCGTTTAAATCATTCGTTTGATCGTTGTATCCAGCCGGGCCTTCACATTAGACTCTATGTTATAAACGTACTCTTAAGCAGTACGTAAATTATAAACGTATTCTTAATAGTACGAGGAACTTAAGTTTCCTAAATGTACTCTTAATAGCACGAGGAACTTAAGTTTCCTAATATGGTTTTTAATGGTTTTATTAATTAATACCTTTTCCATTTTACATATCAGATATTTGGACGAGGCCACTAAAAGGCTTCAGTAAAGTACCAAACATAAGAGTTGGTCTAGTTCTATTCATAGAACTATATTTACCTTCCAACTTTATTTATATCTGAATACTTCGGTAGCGAGATGGCTCAACCGAATATAGGTTTCTAGGGACTATTAACGTTACCTAGTTGATCCTCCGATCAGCCAACCAGATGTGCCAGTCTGATGAAGGCTAAGTCGGTAATTCTTGATAGGGATAATATTATTTATTTCAAAAATGGCAAGTATGTATGATACAATGTATGAACATATGGTATGGCTCTCATAGTCGCTGTAATGGT
>NW_014040054.1:43543-46978 GCF_001186125.1 Sphaeroforma arctica JP610
TGTTCGAGGCCAGATTTGCGTCCCCACGCATCAATGTCATCTAAGAAGGGCTGGAGCGAAACCGATCGAGGGCTTGGATCCGTGTGTCATCGACAAATAAATAAGAGTGGAGGAGCTTGGGCCTAAATTGTGCTAGCGTGACAGCTAAGGAATCCATGTAGATAATAAAGAGCTGGTAGGCAATAATGATCTTGCCATATGTAGCCGTGGATAGGATAAATGTTTTGAACTACACCAGTTTGTTGCGGGGGTGTCGCCAGCTGAGGCCATGAAAGCCATATGCGCGAAAGGCGGTGATACCCAGGGACAATGTTGCAACCAGGGATTTCATATGCTGGCGAGGCTGATCCCTGGTATTCCGTGGGATAGTGGGAACCCCATATATTTGAAGAGTTTAGGCTTGGCATGTGTGGGTGCAATCTTCAGGGGGAGATAACGTGCATTATAAGGGGAATCTGCAAGCGTCAGCATGATAAGCTCATCATTTATACGAGGGTTGGCGCCGTGTGTCGCAAATCGGTAGATCGTACTCGGGGTTTGATGACACCCTGTTCGAGGCCAGATTTGCGTCCCTAAGCATCAATGTCGTCTAAGAAGGGTTGGAGCGGAACCGATTGGGAGGATTGGGATTCGTGTGTCGTCGACAAATAAATAAGAGCGGAAGAGCTTGGGCCGGAATTGTGCCAACATGACAGCTATGGAATCAATGTAGATAACAATGAGCTGGGGGCCAACGATTGAGCCTTGTAGGATGCCATTTGTTCAGTACATCCGTAGAAACATATATCTTTATTGCCAAGTTTCTACAGCAATATCTAGCAAGTTTGGTAAATGAAACCAACCAACCTAGTTTACCCAAGACATGATTTAAACTTGCTGGATCTTTTTGGGTTTGTAATAAAATAGGGGAAAAATTGAGTCAACTAATCTAGTACTAGGTTGCTTCTGTCATTCATCTAATTTACTACAGACACCTGTCTAATTTCGAACGCACATGCATGCATGTCCCTGACGGGCGCACCGTGTTGATCTTTTCGAATTACTTTGGTTGCAAAGAAAATGTAGAGTCACCCATATAGTCATCGGGGTGGATGACAAACTCCGAGGGATACATGTGCGAGTCTTTTGTACTGCTGCTACATGTCGATCCAAAGGCCCTCGATGGTAAATTGAGTGCTATGGACTATCAACATTGAGCCAATGTCCATGTCCGCTAGCAATGACCATATAAATTTATTTCCATATCCACGATCGGCCGTAACCTGTCAATGAATGCACATGATAGAATAAATGAAATAGACTTCTTAAGCATCTTGGTGTAAGAAAAACTTTGCCTTCTTAAAAAACAAATCACACACCTTTGTAAACCCTTTTACATGAGCCGGGAATGCATCCGACTTTTTAAACAATGCTTTCATTGGAGTATTTTAGTTGTATCCACGTTCATAATACTTGACTCCCATCACAACAGAGTATATAGCATGAGTCAGTACACAATCAGAAATAAATCCACATGTCGAAGGTTTGCGCTCGGCTTTACTTTTTTCTATTTTTTTTTTTGGGTATCGTGCTTGTGTGATCGACTGCGGGTTTGCTTATCGTCCGTTGTTATCGTTGAATATTCACAGAAGAATAATATCAGGGTTTTCTGAACATTTCAGTTTCGAACTCACAAATATTGTATTGAATGTTGGTAGTACATTAGGTGAATGACCAAGTAATAGCCAACCAACCTAGTGCAGTCATTCACCCAATTTGCTACACGGCATCTCTTGTCGGGGTGTGAGCTGGTGGATTGAAGGCGGTCATATTTATTAGAATAGTATCCTATCTGTTATCACGAAGCTTGTCACAACCATCAACCCAATCTACATCGCGACACCAAAGCTTAAGAGTGTCACCACACGCGCTGTGTGTAAGGCAAAAGACACCGTAACAGAAATACTACAATAGCTAGGAAATTGTATATTTCACACTCCTTCACGGGCGCCAGACGCGTAAATATGGGTACTTATCCTTTTACATTTGCAGGTTTACATTTAACCATTGTAACATCATTGGCAGTATATATTCCAGAAGTATCGACAACACAGCTGCACCATTGACATGACCAGTCTCGAGATCTGACTCCCAATTGCATATAATTCACTCGCGATTGTACTTGCTTCGTATGCGCCTTAACACACTGAACCCAAACTCACTCAATGAATCCATCCTCTTGATCTCCAGTGTGACCTTGACTTTCCAGCCTTCGAAATTATCTTTATTTTGCCCAATCTGTTTGATCTGTTGATCTGTAGCGGCGTCATAGGCTGAGCGTGAACAATTATTGCATTTCGCAAGTTTTGCTCTCTTTTCTCATTTGCGCCGTCTCGGTATTTTTGTCTTCTTCCTTTCTCTCTCTTCAGTCTTCATCTGAAGCTTTTATCTCTTCAGGAGATACGCCGTGTTCCTTGAGATACGCCGTGTTCCTTGAGATACGCCGTGTTCCTTGAGATGGCCGTGTTCCTTGAGATACGCCGTGCTCCTTGAGATACGCCGTTTTCCTTTTCTTTTCTATATATAAAAAAATAATGGGATGTATTTATGTCCGTACTATGTAGTCAACGTTCGAAAAATTGGTACCGAACATTCGATTGAAAAAAAAACTAGTACTTTGGATTTGCGCGGGATATTTCGAAGCGTGGAATGATTGACCTTTGATTTTGAATTCTATAGCCTCTCCTATATTCAAGAGGTTGGCAGCGCTGTGTGCCGATATGTAAACGTCGCACACTTGCATGTATACGTGCATCCACCCCATTCCAACGACTGTCTGCGTGTTCAAATTCTCCGTGCGATACGGATGTGAGATATTGTAGACAGCATATTGACTATTAAGGTGTGATCTACAGGTAGTGTTGACAATATGACGCAAACATGGGATACGCTCAGGACTCAAGCGCACCAGCTACGAGGGTTGAGCATGGACACAGGGCTTCCCTCGGTGAAGCGGACACCCGTTGAATTGGCTCGCTTATCTGATCAGCTGCGGCACAAAAATATGAGAGAGACGGATCAAAGCAGTCAGAAATTCGAAGACGCGAGGTATGTCGGTGTTTGTGTTGGTAGCATATGCATGTAAGCCCCTATTGCGTCGAGACACAAAAGACGCATGAACATTATATACTACACATCTCGATACGCAAAAAAAACTTATCAACCGCACATTTAATGGAACTACTATTTCTGATCTGTCTATAAGTCGTACATATATACCTGCAGAATGATAACGAACTGCAATCACGAACTGCATCCATCTATATATGCCTATGTATACAAGTGAAATATGTGAATGTATATATACATACAATTCAATATGAACATCATCATTAACATGTACAATAAAAAAATATACACACTCTGACACATATACATTTACACACACACACACAT
>NW_014040054.1:49299-50809 GCF_001186125.1 Sphaeroforma arctica JP610
CACACATATATATATATTTTATATAGATTTACATATTTTCATCGTTTTGAACACCATATACCCCCGCTCATATATCACCTCTCCCTGCCGGTCCATCCCCGCAGAACTTCACGTCCGTGTGCACTGTGAGCCACTATATGAAACCGCGACATTCTCAACTCTTTCGTCGATATATACTTGCATATCTTCAGTGTTTGTAAACCATCTATTACTCACTTGTCTCCTTTTCCGCTCGATATGCACGCAAAACCTCACATCTATAGTAGTGCGTGAGTGCCAACAAGGATTGCCTGACATTCTCAACTCTTTCGTCTATATATACGTAAATATCTTCAGTGTTTGTAAACCATCTATTACTCACTTGTCTCCTTCTCCGCTCGATATGCACGCAAAACCTCATATCTATAGTAGTGCGTGCGTGCCAACAAGGATAGCCCGACATCCTCAACGCCCTAGCCTCTCTGCATAACTCAAGTTTAATTGTATCCGCACGCTATCTCATGGACTCTCCCCATCACTCACACATCCCCTACCCCTTTAAATATCCCGGCAGAACTTCACATCCAGCGTGGAGCGGGAGTGGCAACAGGAGAAGCGCGACATCCTCAATTCCCTTGCTACACTTCCAGGGTCACGCATGAAGCGACCGGTGGCCGCAAGTGATCCCGCCACGCAGCCAGCACAGGTACGTTGGGGCTTTGGGAGGATGGGATGGGATATGTATTGAGTGTGTGCTTATTACAGGTTAATTGATTGACGTATGCCACTGTCTACTACTACGCATTGTCTGCTTGTCACTGTTTAATTAACTGGCGTATGTGGGTGAGTTCCTTCAGGGGCATCAATTAGCTCAGCAGTAGAGGTCATGCTACTTGATGTTCTGTAGACAAGTGTACTGGGGTTGAGGTGTTCGTTGAGTCAGTTGTCTCTGTATCAGTTTGTGCTGCATCACTTTAGTCTGCATTGGACTGGCCGGGCTCTAAGGGCGTAGTCCTCAATACAGGGCCTATCTGTATTTGCTTGTATATATACCTACTGTCATCGCACAATCGAGATGTACTTATCCTGGATACTATCTCAGGTGCATACAGGGTCTATCCGTAATTACTTGTATATATACCTACAGTCATCGCAGAATCGAGATGTACTTATCCTGAATACTATCTCAGGTGCTCGGGGGCAAGTGGGGACGATACGCCGAGGTGGTGCAGCGTATCAATGTGGAGCGGCTGCCGCAGCCAGTAAAGGCCTTCTACGCAATGTTCGAACAACAAGGTACGGCCTGGTGATGGTACTTGTCGTGCTAAGGGTTCGTGGTTAAACTTGGTTCAACTTGTAAAACTTGGTTCAACTTGTACAAAACAATGTTTGAACAACGAGGTACAGCCTGGTGATAGTACTTGTCGTGCTAAGGGTCCGTGGTTAAACTTGGTTCAATTTGTACAAAACAATGTTTGAACAACGATGTACGACCTGGTGATGGTACTTGTCGTGTTAAGGCTTTGTGGTC
>NW_014040054.1:51784-55677 GCF_001186125.1 Sphaeroforma arctica JP610
AAGGCTTTGTGGTCAAACTTAGTTCAACTTGTACAAAACAATGTTTGAACAGCGCGGTACGGCCTGGTGATGGTACTTGTCGTGCTAAGGCTTTGTGGTTGAACTTTGGTTTACTTGTACGCCATGCAATCAAATGTACCTGCATTGTCGAGATTGTAGCAATTCGGTACACGGGCTTTGGTGTTGAAGTTGTGCCTGTGATAGGCTGAGCGTATTGGTATGCGAAGACTTAATAAGCGTATTAGTTTGGTATTTAAACAGGGGTTCGTTTAGAGTTTTATGGGGTTTATACAGTATCGAATCCCAGCGCCGACCCTCCCCGCATTGTCCACCACCACTCCTAACCAAAGGGCAGAGATTAAAACAACTACACAAGAGAGACTGGATGGTGGTGCTAGGCCCGCCGTGCCGCAAGTACTTCACAACCCTTACCACCTTCTGACCAGATATGCCCTCATGCATTATAGTAGCCTTCGTATCAAGTAGTAATCATAGTAGCCTTCCTATCAAGTAGTAATTATAGTAGCCTTCGTATCAAGTAGTAGCCCTCCTTCATTGCAGTACCCTGCGATGCATGTTCTCATTCACCATAGCAACCTTCACCATAGCAACCTTCCTCTCAAACGCACACAGGGAACAACAAAATGCTGGAGATCTGCTGGAAATTCTTGGAGTCGCTGGAGCAGAGCAAGATGCAGAATGGCGCAGTGAACTACGAAGTGAGCGTGGGCATGAGGTTCCTGGAAAAGCAGTACAAGGAGTACAACACTGAGGTAAGGAAACTGGTGGGTAGGTAGATATCATAGGTAGACATAATTGTAGGTAGACATATCTGTGCGTAGACACATTTGTAGTGTAGGTAGACACATTTGCAGGTTCCTAGAGAAGCAGTACAAAGAATACAACACTGAGTTAAGAAGATTCATGAGTAAGTAGATTTAACAGGTAGACACATTTGTAGGGTGAGGCTGTGCTATGGATGGGCGGCTGGGGCCGGTTTGCCAACAGTCAGACGTAGACAGCTATATAGGCTGAAGAGATTGTACGAGAGAGGAAGATGGTGTACTAGATATGCTGATAGATAGATGTATGTGGTTTCAGAGGAAGATATTTAGGTATAGTCAAAGGCATGAGCTAAGTGGGTAGGTATACTAGGTATAATCATATGTGGATTCAGATAAAGATGTTTATGTATAGTCATAGGCATAAGCTAAGTGGGTAGGTGTACTAGGTATAATCATAGATAGGTCTATGTGGATTCAGTGTAAGATATTTATATGGGTAGGTGTACTAGGTATAATCATAGATAGGTCTATGTGGATTCAGTGGAAGATATTTGTGTATAGTCATAGGCACGGGCTAAGTGGTGGGTGCACTATTTACTTCTCAGATAGAACTATGTAGATAAACAGGAAGGTATATGTATTGTCATGGGCAGGAAATTTGTGGGTTGGTGGCTGTTTCCGGCAGCTGGAAACATAGACAAAAATAAGGTCGAAGTCACATGCAGGAGTGTGTTTTGTTTTGCGTGGGTGGGTGTGTAGGCAGCTGTGGCGACTGTGGGTAGCAGTGTAGGTAGGTGCTTGATGGTGTAGGTAGGTGCTTGATGGTGTAGGTAGATGCTTGATGGTGTAGGTAGATGCTTGATGGTGTCGGTAGATGCTAGATGGTGTAGGTAGGTGCTTGATGGTGTAGGTAGGTGCTTGATGGTGTAGGTAGATGCTTGATGGTGTAGGTAGATGCTTGATGGTGTAGGTAGGTGCTTGATAATCTAGGTAGGTGCTTGATGGTGTAGGTAGGTGCTTGATGGTGTAGGTAGATGCTTGATGGTGTCGGTAGATGCTAGATGGTGTAGGTAGATGCTTGATGGTGTCGGTAGATGCTAGATGGTGTAGGTAGGTGCTTGATGGTGTAGGTAGGTGCTTGATGGTGTAGGTAGATGCTTGATGGTGTAGGTAGATGCTTGATGGTGTAGGTAGGTGTTTGATGGTGTAGGTAGATGCTTGATGGTGTAAGTAGGTGCATGTTGGCGTAGGTAGGTGCTTGATGGTATAGGTAGATGCGTGATGTTGTAGGTAGATGCGTGATGGTGTAGATAGATGCTTGATGGTGTAAAAGTTTAAATGACACTGTCCAGAGGAGAATACTATTTGACAGTTCGTAGATAAGTACCCATGAGCATATGCGCCTGTTAGTCTGCTATCCACGCGTTGGTCATCTATTTGACCACAACCTCTTCTGCCTGTATCTCAGCGTGGTTGCAGTTATAAGTAGATAAGTACCCATGAGCATATGCGCCTGTTAGTTTGCTATCCATGTGTTGGTCATCTATTTAACCACAACTTCTTCTGCCTGTATCTCAGCGTGGTTGCAGTTATAAGTAGATAAGTACCCATGAGCATATGCGCCTGTTTGTCTGATATCCATGCTTTGGTCATCTATTTAACCACAACCTCTTCTGCCTGTATCTCAGCGTGGTTGCAGTTATAAGTAGATAAGTACCCATGAGCATATGCGCCTGTTAGTCTGCTATCCATGGGTTGGTCATCTATTTAACCACAACCTCGTCTGCCTGCCCCTCAGCGTGGGGACACGCTGGAGTTCTTGTCGCGGCAAACGGTCATGACAGAAGACGTCCAGGAGATGCACTGGAAGATCATCTACGAATGCCTGTTAGCCGGGTAAGACACACACTCAACGTTTCTTGGCTGACCTTTGTATGCCCTGTCTGTGGGGTTAATCAAGTAGTACATGATGTGGACAAGAGTGTCCTGTCCTGTCCTGTCCTGTCCTGTCAGAGGGGGTTGGGGTCATAATATATACGTTCATTTATTGGTAGGCCGTTTTCTTCAGTCGCGTACGTATTGCGGTGCCTAGTAGCCGACTGCTATGCGTGGCTGTCACCTCAAACCACTGCAACAGTCTTTGCAGCTTCTCCAGGCGTGTGATCTTGTCCGTTGGGCACACGGGGGTTGTGTGGTGTCTGAGGTGATGTCCGGTGTTTATATGCATTGGGTTGTGTGGTGTCTGAGGTGATGTCTGGTGTTTATATGCATTGGGTTGTGTGGTGTCTGAGGTGATGTCCGGTGTTTATATGCATTGGGTTGTGTGGTTTCTGAGGTGATGTCTGGTGTTTATATGCATTGTGTTGTGCGGTGTCTGAGGTGATGTCTGGTGTTTATATGCATTGGGTTGTGTGGTGTCTGAGGTGATGTCTGGTGTTCACATGCATTCTACGCACACGGTGCGCATTCACAGCAAGGTGCCCATATCACAACCTGGCAATCGATGTGTCTGTCTCAGGGACCACCACTCCACTCTGATGAGAAATGTGCGATGATTGGCAGCTGACTAGGTGTTCCTCCCACACCTCCGCACGCGGCATGGTTGCACAGGCTAGTCAAAGTCTGTTGGCGTTGCGGCGTGTATGTATATGTGTGCAGTGGCCTTGTGTGTGTATTGGAGGTGTGTAGCCGTGTATGTGTTCCTATTACTGCGTATATGTCCTTATCTCGCGGGCAAAGTACACGCCGAATGACAATAAGGTCGAACTAAGCGTAGTCTAACTACCCGTGGTTAACGCTTATACAGATACGGACAGGATAACGAGGACGAACGCGACAATCTGGTCAAATACGTACACGCTAACACCACATTTGGCTTCAAGTTCGAGTCCCAATTAAAGGCCTATCTCAGCGGAAAACCCGTCGATGCGAACGGACCGAAGGAACGGGCGGTGTACCGAACTTTGGTGCAGCACGTGATCGCACGCAAGCCGTTGGCAGAGGTGAGTGGGCACGGGGGTGTCTCTGTGTACGCATCGCAGCGATCATAACGTCAATCGTTCCTATCCACGTCAACTGACGCCGCATTGAGTGTGTGTTAATATAGTA
>NW_014040054.1:55921-61614 GCF_001186125.1 Sphaeroforma arctica JP610
GACTGCACTTGTATTGTATTGCTCACACACACTCTTAACTTTCACAGCTGTGTGTGTTAATATAGTACACTTGTATTGTATGGCCTCACACACACTCTAACACTCACAGCTGTGTGTGTTAATATAGTACACTTGTATTGTATTGCCCACACACACTCTTAACGCTCACAGCTGTGTGTGTTAATAGACTGCACTTGTATTGTATTGCTCACACACACTCTTAACACTCACAGCTGCGTGTATTATTATAGTACACTTGTATTGTATGGCTCACACACACTTGTACCACATCATGCACGCTACAGCTGAGGGATGACTCACGCCTGGGCAAGATCGCTATGAGAGAGTTAGAGTCGCGTCTGTGGCACACACTCAACGCCTTCGAGACAAGCGACCCCCACGGCGTGAGCGCCGACTTCCACGACAAGTTCGTAACCATGGCAACGGACCACCAGGCATCGGAGGAGTACGTGTTCTACATATATCTACTTTCAGGTAATTGTGTCGTATTTTTATTTCAGGTAATTGTGTCGTATGTTTAGCCTCAAGTCCGTTTCCAGGCAAACACTCGCACGGTTATTAGCCTACGCAATGCTTTCACCTTCTGGTTTGATGGCCCCCCGATTTCGTTTACGGAATGGCTGTGGTGGTTCGTGCGAGCCAGAGACACTTCATATAACATTCGTACGATATCATAACAGTTCACCCGCCGGCCTAAAGCGTTTACGCCAACGGCCGAGAATGCTCTGATAACGAGTAGCGCGATAGAGTATCATTTAACCACAACCTAATTATTCACGTTAGATTAGTTAAAGATCGATCCAAAACTGGTATGCACCCAATACACAACGCCATACGCCAATAGCGCATACCATACGCCACACACCATACCACATCAACTCAAACTCAACTCAACTCAACTCAACTCACCTCACCTCACCTCACACACACTGTGCGACTGTCCCAGGCATGTTTGAGAAGGCGCTGGAGGGGTTGCGAACGAGTGAGGACCTGTATGTCGACAGCATCCACTTCGGCGTGGTGCTGAGCACGGGCTGTCTGGGTCTGTTGAAACAACCCTCCCTGGCCTTCGTGCAGCAATACGTCAAGCGGTTCTGGCGCAACGGGTACTTTGAGAATGTGCTGCACTACATGTTCCTGTTTAAGGAGGAGCGCAACCCGCACGCCATGGATAAGATGCTGGACGACATCACACAGGTGTGTAGTGATGGGTGTCTATACTACAACACAGATGTGTGGTGATGGGTGTGTATACTATAACACAGGTGTGTAGTGATGGGTGTGTATGCTATAACACAGGTGTGAAGAGATGGGTGTGTATACTATAACACGGGTGTGTGGTGATGGGTGTGTATGCTATAACACAGGTGTGTATACTATAACACAGATGTGTGGTGATGGGTATATATACTATAGCACGGTGTGTGGTGATGGGTGTGTATACTATAACACAGGTGTGTAGTGGTGGGTGTGTGTACTACTACACAGGTGAGTAGTGATGTGTATGTATACGGTCGGTGTTGCTATGTACGGCGTGGGTTGAGAGTACGATAGAGAGAGAGAGTTTGAAAGTCCACATACATGCGGTTGAGAGTACGATAGAGAGCGAGAGAGAGAGTGTGTGTTTGAATGTTCACATACATGCATGATATATATATATATATATAGAGAGTTTGAAAGTCCACATACATGCGGTTGTGAGTACTATATAGAGAGAGAGAGTGCGTGTGCGTGTGTGATTGAAGGTTCACATTCATGCATGAATTATATATATATGGAGAGAGAGAGTTTGAAAGTCCACATACATGCGGTTGAGAGTACGATAGAGTGCGAGAAAGAGTGTGTGATTGAAAGTTCACATACATGCATGAATTATATATATATAGAGAGAGTTTAAAAGTCCACATACATGCGGTTGAGAGTACGATAGAGAGAGTTTGAAAGTCCACATACATGCGGTTGAGAGTACGATAGAGAGAGAGAGAGTGTGTGTGTTTGAAAGTTCACATACATGCATGACTGGCATCATGCATACTCGGGTCTGTGAGGTTTGGAGGTACCGTTTGACTCGCAAACCCATACAAATCTCTCAGGGGGTGCTCCAACGAATTATTGGCCTATATGGCATTGGTGTATTATAGCCATTTATAGGCCTTTCACGTACATGTCGCTACTCGTGTAGATGTGCACATGCCGTGTTGCGTTTTAGGCACCTTGTAGATGCTTGTAACAGACATTTATAGATGCTTGTAACAGGCACCTTATAGATGCTTGTAACATGCACCTTATAGATGCTTGTAGCAGGCACCTTATAGATGCTTGTAACAGACACCCTATAGATGTTTGTAACAGGCACCTTATAGATGCTTGTAACAGGCATGCTGATGCCCATGCCTCAGAGCAGCACAGCCTTCCTCTGCGTTGTCGACCTCCAACGCACGCACACGCCCATCCCATTTGCCAGGCCCCACATCTCGCGTGAACGCAACCACTCCAATCATTCCCTGATGACTGCAGGACACACCCTCTTGTTCACATGCGTATGTGTGTGTACAGACACATACACGCCCGTGCGTATTAGCACAGACAGCCAATTATGGGCCACTCGAACACGGCAACTCATTTGTGTGTTCTCGCCCTCCCACGTCACCGCAGGAAATCCCGGTGACGGACTTTCTGGATCTGTTTGATGCGACCAGAATGCGGTCGATTGGACTCGACCCAGATGTCAACTGGCTGGCCCATCAGACGGAGCGTCTAGGTGTGTATGTACATGCGTGTATAGTCTGTGTCAGCATGTGGCATCGTACCGCAATGCGTTTGAAGCTAAAGCGGGATGAGGTCCAGAGTGGCCTGTTTCGTTATTCTGTGTCCATTTTCTTGTTGGCCATGCTAGTTTGCACCGGTTCACCTTACTGTTAGAAGTACAGAACTACAGAGGTGCAGTCAAGGCCACGCGCAATACGGGCCTGAATCACATACCAACGCTTCACCAACCATTATATCTCACTACCACACCTCCGGTGTTCTTGTCCTTGGAAACGTTCGTCTCTCAAAACAACACGTTTATCAGTTCTATCGTGCGCCTTGAATCTCATACAGACACGTTGCCAACGTTTTGTATCTCACTCAAAACCAACCGTCCGTTGTTATACCCGCACGCCTTCCCTCACCAACAGCCAAGGCCAAGCGTAACAAGGGGCAGCTGGACGATGCGGTGAAGCTGTTCGATCGCAGTGTGCACACACGGCGTGAACAGGGCGACACAGTCAACATGAAACGCAACGAGGCTGAGGTGTTGGCCCTGCTGATCCAGCAGATCACAGAGGTGCGTGTACGTGGGTTAACGAGGGGTGTGAGGGTGTGCAGGGGTAGGTTAAGTACGCATAACTTAACTATGGTAGGTGGCAACGGTAGTGCCTGGGGAAGTCATGGGCCGGCCCTCTAGTCCTGCATTTACGCGGGATGTGTCTTCCTTTCCTTCCTCTTGACATGTTGTATGGATAGGGAACGTGCGAATTCTGCACAGGACGGTATCGGGAAGGGTTAAGGGGGGAGTATGAGGTTGTGTGTGAGCCTAAACGTAGCCCATTCTCACGTGTGGTGTTTCGGCATACACTGCATAGTCATAGGCTAGTACACACGCACTCGTACCCCCTTAATATTTGTGTCACGCGTTGCCATGGTAACCCTCCTGGCGCTCAGTGGTGCCTAGCCATCCTCGCGCTTGGTGTATCGACTTTCCGATCCATTTTGCATCGAATATTCAAGTCCATATATATACAAGCGTTTACACATGTGTGTAGATACGTGCTATGTGTATGTGCAGAAGGTGCTCACACCTGGTAACTATTCAAGTCCATATATATATAGATATGCAAGCGTGTACACATGTGTGTAGATGCGTGCTATGTGTAACTCACACCTGATATTTCCGGTGCATGTGATGAGGGCAGGTGCTTAAACGCGGGGGAGAGAACATCGACACACTGCCTGAAATCACTCAAGCATTCAATCTCAAGGAGGAGTACTATGCCGAGGTAGCGTCCCCATGTGAACTGAAGGACCAGTTCTTACAGGTGAGTGTCTAGGAAGGGTTGTTGTGCAGCCGTGCATGAAAGGCTCAGAAGTGGGTGGTGATATTAGTCATAGGGAGATAGTGTATACTTATATACTACGTGTAGGTAGCGTCCCCATGTGAACTGAAGGGCCAGTTCTTACAGGTGAGTGTCGAGGAAGGGTTGCTGTGCAGCTGTGCATGAAAGGCTCAGAAGTGGGTGGGGATGTTAGTCATAGGGAGATAGTGTATACTTATATACTACGTGTAGGTAGCGTCCCCGTGTGAACTGAAGGACCAGTTTATACAGGTGAGTGTTTAGGAAGGGTTGTTATGCAGCTGTGCATGAATGGCTCAGAAGTGTGTGGTGGTGTTAGCTATAAGGTGATAGTGTCTACGTTTATACTACGTGTAGGTGGCGTGCCCGTGTGAACTGAAGGACCAGTTCTTACAGGCGAGTGTCTAGGAAGGGTTGTTGTGCAGCTGTGCATGAATGGCTCAGAAGTGTGTGGTGGTGGTGGAGATCGTATAGAAGAGTGTGCCAGCGTGAACTGTGAGGTGTGCGGTGATAGTGTGCACGGATACACGCTCGTACTACGTGACAGTACACAGAGAAAGACAAGTGCATCCCTATTTCTATATATGTATCATCATGTCCCTATTTGTATAGATATATCATCTCTAGGTGGTCGTGTCATATTGAATAGTTGCCTTAGAGAGTGTTTTACGTTTTCTTGCACAGTTAGTTCGTTGCTCTCAGTTGTGGTATGGATCTTACTTTGAGACCGGACCGCCAACCAGAACTCCCAGTCCCACGTACAACCTGGCGCGTGCCCATCCAGCTGATTGCATGAGACTAAAAGCATTCTTGTTCAGTGGAGTGCGAACGTTGTAGATCCTGCTGTTTATGCCACTCTTTGAGGACAACATAGCCTCAACAGCGCTATATACGTATACACCATCCAGCCCTTCTGCCGGCATACGCACACTTTCCGTCACACGCTGCAACAGGTATCCCGAACCGCACAGCCAAAAGCATAAGCATACACACAATGCCCATCACACCATTCATTGCATCCCTCATCACACCATTCATTAATCATTCTATGCCTCTCAGGTGTGGCAATACGCTGAATTCTATCACTGGTTTGGCAAACACAAACCGTTGGAGTCGCTGCGGTTGCTAGACAACCTAGAGATCTTCCCCACAACGAAGGAGGGTGTGGCCGAATCACTGATGCAGCTGAGGAGTAAGGTATGGGCAGAGTACCAGTCACTTGTCCAGTGGTAGTGGTGATAGTGGTAGGGCCGGTGGGCTATAGTGTATTGTGTGGACGTAAAGACTATGCGCGTACTGTACGTATTTCAATCCCCTCCTGTTGACCCCACTTTAACAGCCCAATCTCGCGGTGTTTGAGATTACAGCAGGTGCACACACACCGATTCACATAGTCAGTTAAAAGTTCTTTGACTATTATATAGGGATTGATCAAACACTCAACGTATGAATATGGTACCTTGTGGCTGCCGCTTCACTATCTCCTTCATCTGTGAAGTACTATAATCGTATTACAAACACAAATATATATATCATCCAATAGCGCAGATTATATAT
>NW_014040054.1:63312-66750 GCF_001186125.1 Sphaeroforma arctica JP610
TAGATGTATATATATACATATATATAGCATATTTAACACCAAATATTCTACACTTCTGATGAATGTATACCCTCTCAATTCACAGGGTGACGTGCTGCTGCATGCGTCTGCCCATCTGGTGCTTTGTGCCATGGAAACTATCTGTCGGCTGTATAAAGATGGATATAAAGAGGAGGAGGTACGTGAAGCGTTGTTCGACTATCATTTAGAACCATAAGTAGCCTGGATCTACACTGTAGCAATTCCCTTTGACGATACCTAACTTGGCTCTGTGCCTCGTTTGCGTATTTGTGTACTTCCAAGGTTGTATCTATACCGACAGCTGTTCACTTTGATTCGTTGGGTTGTGGCGCGTATAGTTCCGTGTTACATACATAATCGTATGTCAAGTAGAGATGAGCAGGCGAGGCGCTTGTTCGCTTCCACTATCACCATGTCTATATAGCACGGAAGTCCCGCTGTGATATATCTAAGTACATCGCTCGACATACTCACATTTACGAATATGTATTCATTCAATACGCATTCTCATTCTTTCCCGCAGCGTCAACAATACCGCAACCGTGCCGATGCCCTGTTAATGTGGAGTGGAGACGAGCGCACCTATGTTCCGCAGGAGATCCACTCAGCTATTCTGGATATGAGCACATCCATCCGTTGAACCGAGTTCACTGATTGTAAGCACTAGCGCGTCTAATTAGGTGCTTCTTTCCATGCACAGATTGTGAACTACAAGGTATTAGATACCCTGTGTAGCATACACACACATCTCAAACTATATGCATGTGGCATGTCAGTACTATACAATACTCTACTCTGAGGATCGCACTGCGGTGCCGGATATTCCCAGGAAGCGCGTGCAGAAGGTGGTGAGCCATCTGGAGAACATCGATGTGCACTTGGATCCTCTTCAATATTGGTTAGTCCCCCTGTAGACTGCAAGCCGTACCATTCCTCACTGTGCCTGGTCAAGGGTCAAGGGGTTCTACGAGATCGAACTGGAAAGCTCAATAATGGTTGAAAATAAATATTTCTGGTACCAAGTGCTGACATTTGACAGGTTGCACTGTATACACACACTTGTCAAGTTGACAGCTCGGCATTTGACAGCTTGGCATTTCCCCCCCCCTCAAATTTAGAGTCTTGAACTGTATCTTTTTTTTTTCCAATTAGGAGGCTATGGCCCGTGGACTGGTCTGTAGACTAGTGAGACTACTGACTAAATACACAATATGTAAATACACACACATATCACGTGTAAATTTATATAAAAAAGATTTGGTTAAAAATACAACTTTTGTTTAATTTCAGAAGGCTCTGACCATTGGTCTAAAAAGCAAATAAAAATTAAAAAAAGGTTTTAAGTCATCATGATGCATATGAATCGATAATATGTATATCAGTTAGTTTTATAAAAAATATACAGGCCGCAGGCCGCAGCCTGTATTTAGAGCCTACGCCCCACGGTAGAGGGAAGATGTAAATAGATTTTGTACTGAGAGTCGGAGACTCAATCCAGATTTCAAGATTTCAGATTTCAGATTCAGCACTTCGGCCTTCGGGCAGGACTATTATATTTAATAATAAAAAACAGCCTTTCATTCTTTGCTCACCCTCGTCAGTAGTTTAGTTCAGCCCCCACACACACGGCTTCAAGTCTTCAACTCTTGCGCATAGTCCGGACTTCTGCGACTCGATACTCCGTACTCCGTAGTAAAAAAAATCACCTACAAGCACAAGGCTATGCCTATTATAATTTATATATACACTGTACATACAATTTATATCAAATTTCGCTGAGACTCCGAGAAACCGAGACCCGATTGATTTATTTTTAATTTTTAAAATTGCTACATACAATCGAGGGTGAATTGTTTTGTTTTCTAAAAACAAATAAGTCCATAAATAAATAATATATTATTTATATTATATTTTGTTTTGATAAAACAAAACACAACAGAATATTTACAATCTGACTCGATATTGACATTATTATTTATAAGGCCCTGTTCTGCAACTCAATATTACGGCCATTTTCGACGAAAATGTTCATTTTTGCAAAAAAAAACCCCTTTTCAAAATTCAAAATCGGTTTCAACTCAACTTGAAAAATGTCCATACTTCCAAAATCACCTTTTTTGAATATCTATAGTCGCGTTTTTACAAAAGTTTCAAACGCTGTTTTTGTAAAAGAAGAATAGCCATTTCTTTTGAAACTCTACAAAATACTCTTTTCAAAATAGAATCGGCGATATATATGGTTGATCATTATGTAATATGATTCGTTCTTTCGTGGAAAAGGGCGCGTTGCTATACGAAATATGGAAATAATGTGCACAATGTCAATGTCAAATGTAGATATATGGTGATTTTGATCAGCCACGTCAGACGAATCTTCAGCCGATTCAGTCCAAGCGACCTCATCTTCCTCCACAAGAGAATCCATGGATCTAGGCACGTGAGATGGGGTTGGACTCATTGTGGCTGATAAATGATGTGGCACTTGCAGAATACGACTATACTTTATATATTCTATCGATAATGAAACGAAAAATCTCAACAGTTAACAGCACGAACAAAACGATACATGGCGCGTTTTGAGAAATGGCGCGGTTTCGTTTTTGCTCTTTCTATATTTGGCGGTATTGATGTTTACGTAAAAAAGCTGCCGTGGGCGTAAAAATCGACGGTTGGAAATAATGGCCGTTTTTAAAAAATATATAAGGAACTCAAATATTTTTGAGAATGATGTTGTACCCATTTGAATTATATGAAAATCTTAAAATATAAAATCGATCTAAAATGGACTTTTTCAAAAATTGACATTTTATGAGTTGCAGAACAGGGCCTAAATATTTTGTCTATTTTCAGAAGGGCTATGTGTCTTATCAAAATAAAATAAAGTTTTTACATGGCCATCTGGGTCTGAGTGAAAGTCTTTTTTTTTCGAGTGACATTATCCAGTGGGCCATGCTTTTTATAGACTTTCAGATTTTCTAGACTTTTTTTCAAAACAACTGAAGCATATCATAGCCAGGTAGCCTCCTTCTTGTTTTGTAAAAAAAAATGCTATGACTGTCGGATTGAGGTTATTCTGTTTGTGCCTCGGCATTTTTTTTTTGTTAGACTGTCAAAAGAGCTAATTTTATATTTAGAAGTGCTTTATTAGGGTGCCTGCTCAAGGCTTATACTCTTAGAATTATTTGAATATTTCTAAATGACTAATTCATTCATCATGATGAAAAAGTTTTACTACGCTCTATATATTGGACCTTCATTGGTGACCGGGTATGAAATACATATTCCTGAACGTAAAACCCAAATTTACTCCTATGTAGTAAAACCTACAGTCACTGGGAAATAAAAACTGCAGATTTCGCATCATGAACCAACTGCGCACTGCACAGAAATGGAGTGTTTATGTGTACACACGTATTT
>NW_014040053.1:0-2577 GCF_001186125.1 Sphaeroforma arctica JP610
GTGTGTGTGTGTGTGTGTGTGTGTGTGTGTGTGTGTGTTTGTGTGTGTGAGTGTATGTGTCAGAAAGTAGGTGAGAGTGTATTTGTAAATCCAAATATATATATATATATATTAATATATGACTTAACACTTTATATATATCTGATAGTACCTTCATCCGTCATTGTAGAACAAATCTGTTTCCACGCATTCCTAAGTGCGCATGTGCGACGTGGGCAGTGTGTGCAACTGAGCCTCAAATAAGCTGGTAATATGTTTATGTATATTCATATGTATAAACACATAGCTAGCCTCCTAAAAATAACAATTCAAAAAACACATAAAATATATATGCCTTTGACAGTATGACAGTATTTATATGTAATTTTTTTGTAGAGAGACTTGCGACTTGCACAGTTTTAGTTACCGTTGCGACTCTGCGCGAACGCCTCCCCTGGAATAAGAGTGGCGGGAGCGCGCTAAATATAGATTTTACAACGATACAATTGTTAGGGTTCGTACGGCTGTAGGGTTTTGTTTATATTTATTTATTTAGTTTTTTAACACTCCATCCATATAGGTTTTTAACACTCCTAAATACCAAGGGGATTAAATCGGGCCGAAAATTAAGAACCGTTCCTGACTAGCTAAATCTGGAATCTGTTTATTCCCAATATTGTTTGGCATATTTCAAGATTAAGTATTTTGAAAATGATCTGCGAAGGCGCCAAGGTCGCAGTACAAGTAGAACACCTATGCGTAGGAGTTTAACACTACATCGGAATCCTCCAAAACGCGATTATTGGGTCTAAATAAGCATAATTAGTAAAGTTTCAATGTTGTCACGTACAAATATTGTCCAAACAATATCGTATATGCGTTTTAATATCCATAATGCAAGCTACGGCTGCTAAAATCGCGAAAAGGTGTATTCATTTCCTGAACTTTTTTGTCAAAATTCACTAAATACACCCACATACGATTAAAAGCACATTATTATGTTTTAGTTATGGTTATGTAAGTATATCGAAGGTCTAAAAGACATAACGAAGCCATGTATTTGAATACGCACACCAAATGGATGTCAATGATTGATATGCATGCACTTGAATGGTGATTTTGAGCAAGTACAATAAGCCCTCTATACCATAATAATGGGTTCTGAAGTAATAATACTTATATTTATTATATATGAGAACCCTTAGAAGGTTCAAGATGTTAATACGCGACCCAGAAATCCAAGATTTGGCATGGTCGAAAAGTGCACAATCGTGTTCATTCTTCGATACATGACTCATGAACCAGTAGAGCCTATCAACTTGGCGCCTTCGCAAAATTCTTTTTTATTAAATGTTTCTAAAAAATGTCTAGAAAATAATATTGGGATTATATCCAAAACCGGATTTAGTGAATTAGGTTTGGTTCTTAAAAATCGACCCCCCCTTGGTATATGAAAGGGGTGTTAAAATACGCGGGTGGTCCATTTTATGGTACTAAAATTTGTACTGCTGGTGGGATTAGTACATAGCCTTCTGAAAATTGAACATAGAAGGCTATGATTAGTACCATTGAATGTTTATGGTACAAATCCTACCAGCAGAGCGATTACATTTCCTGATTACGTAGTCAAATCATAAAGTTCAAATTGCCTTGAAGCTCCGAAAGACTCTCGAAACATCATTGCAATTTGTACATTTTTCAATTTCGGCGTTTAGTACTCTAGAGAGAATCTCTGGTGATTTGTACTGTGATGTATATTAATACTTCATAGCGATTTAGACTAAAGCAGAAATACGCACAGCGCAACACAACACACACTGCACAGCGGATAATCAGCTCTATGTCTTCAGCTATGATAGACAGAGAGCTGCTGTCTGCTTATTGGAACGATGGCCGGGTACATCAACATCGGGCTGATTGAATGATCAGGTTGGTACTTTCCTTCGGTTCATTAGTGTTTCTACGTGTGTCCTATTTGTGGTCGGCTCTCGGTTTTTTCGCATGCGTGCGTGAGCAGTCAGACATATCAAGATGAATATTCATTTGTGCACTGGAACTGGATGGAATGCCGGATAGGTACTATCATAAATGGCCGCCAAACTGACAAGGTAGGTGCTGTATATAGTGCGTGTGTACTCTCAAGAGTGTTACGCTCTCGTGTGAGCACTTAGGATATTTCTCGTATAGATATAGTTTGTTTATAAACCACAATATAAATATATATATATCTACGTAATATTAACATCATAAATATATGCATAAAAGTCTACAGATTTGTCTACACATACTTGTGAATACATATTTTAATATACATATATAGTTTTACATATATATATATGTGTGTGTGTGTATGTGTGTGTGTGTGTGTGTTTTATTTATATTGTCCTATTTGTTTATATGTATTCTATACCCATATATATATATATATCTATATATGTAGACATTTTATATGCTCGTGTGTGTAATTACACACTTCCTTTAAATTTATATACAAATATACACAGATATATGTATATACCTATTTTTATAAAAACATGTACATATATATGTGTGTGTGTGTGTGTGTGTGTGTGTGTGTGTTATATATATATAGTAGTA
>NW_014040053.1:3621-17467 GCF_001186125.1 Sphaeroforma arctica JP610
AGTGTGTGTGTGTGTATCTATGTATCTATATATGTACATGTATATTTAAGATATTGATTCGATATTTTTTCCGCTCTAGCTTGCTAGAATCGCACTACGGTGTAGTTTTCAGATTTCATCTGGAATTCTTCAACTTGTTTCAAAATGTGCATAGATTGTCGTGCCAATTTGAAAGGTGTGATGTATGAGTGTGCTAGATTCTCGTATCGGTGCCTTCTCCACGATATCACCCAACTTGATACTATCAATTACAGTGGTATCATAGTGATTGAGACTATGACTCCTGCTGGCCGCTCCCGAGTGATACATGGCCCATGGATAGAGGTTATAAGGCTAGCCGCAAAGCTTGCATCGCTTGGCTTGTCGAGGATCCTGCTAACGTGCTTTGTACATATAAATATATGACTTTTCTACATAGGGAGTCACTACTCACTACTCACTACAGTCAGAACTGAACTCAGAAGCCGACAAGCATAAATAAAATTTGCTACGAAATTAGTGGCTCGTTCGCTACTCCGAAGTTGGTAGGCGTCAAATCAGATATTTGAATGTAGAAAGCGCGGGATATAGGAATGCAAAATGTGCGGACCAAATGAAGCCCTTCGGGCTACATTTTGAGGCCCTCTAAAAGGATTTTTAGGGTTTAGGGTTTAGGGGGTTTTTAGAAAACCCTATGCCACAATAGCCTCCAAAAAAATTCTTCTTCTTTAGTAGGGATAATAATATATTTTTTTCAAAAATGGCAAGTATGTATGATACAATGTATGAACATATGGTATGGCTCTCATAGTCGCTGTAGTGGTTCAGGAAAGATTGATGGGAAGAAGTGGTCAGTAAATTCCCGTTTGAAGCTTGGGCCAAGTGAGTCGACAATGGAAGATATTTATGTTTTGTGCTACAATAATCACGAGAATTCGGTACAACATCGAAAATTCACAGGGGACGTCAAAACGACCGAACATCTACAGGTGACGTCAATAAGACCGATCAGTGACGTCACTAGGACCGACATTAAGTTAAGATCACATGATGAAATAATTACTGGTGTATATGACAAAATGAGCACCAGTAAGTCCACACGTGACTAAATAAGCTTGACTAACAAACACCATATAAACCTCCACAATCACAAGAAGGAACGCAACAAGCTACCGCTCAACACAGAAAGGTAAACACTTCCCACGGAAGTGCAGCAAAGCGAGACCACAATAAAGGTAGGCGAGATAAATTCAATTCTTATTTATTTTCATAGAAATTACTAGAAAAGACAAGGAGGGTAAAGCGCTGATTATCAACAAATATAGCACAACTCTTTACTAATAACCTGTGATACAAACACACAAACGCAAACATCTCAAGATGCCAACGGCAACCAGAGCAGGCGTGTATGATGGTGAAGGGGGTGGCGCTGTCGCGGACAGTGTGGGTTACATCCCAGCAGGGGGGACAAGCCCCGACAGTGGCCAAGCCAACCAACAGCCCATACAGGCATCGGCCATGCGTCTATAAATAGGCAAAAGCATTTGTCGAGGCAACTATGTACTAGTTAGAACAAGCAGCACCAGTAAACATTGCGAGTCTACACAAGATGGGTAGACATTCATGACCGGCAACAAGAACATCGCATGCCATTGGTAGACGCTGAACTCAGAAGGAGATGCGTATGATCAAGCTATCAATGAGTGCAGTGACGATGAGGAGGGCAATGTAATCTAAATCAATCAGTACATTAGCGAGTTATAGCTCATCCGTTCACGCTCAGATGATAGGGTTAATGAACCTGCTGCATTATCGAAATTACTAAAAGTCTCAAAATTTCCGAAGTTATCATGAGACAGTTACTTCAAAATGGAAAATTGTGTAGACATTTTAGAATTTACTACGCAATGCGGAGACTTGTTCTTGGCCAAATCTATACCACTCTGCCAGTATCCAGCGCTGGTAAGATATCTATTAGATTCCACTGAAACAACTGAGAAGCCCAAGGGGGTACTCAATGAGATACGTGATTCAGAGATACAGATACCACAAAGCACTACAAGGATTCTGAGCAGCAGACTCATACTCTATCCGGTAGACTATCTGTTAGTGAAGTTTCTCAATGATTTGAAGAACAAGGCACTGATCGTAGAGGTACGTACAGAACGGTAGCATAGAAAAATGCAAGCAATAGAGAAGCGTTACCGAAACACGGACAAAGGGCCCATACACACACAAATACTCAAGGTGGCGAGATACCAGGCACTTATGTATTATGGACAGCAAGAGAAAGTGGACGCCATCATTAAAACATACAACCTGCCTGATGGAAGTGACGGGCTCTTATCTCAGATACGAAACATACTGTGTTCCACTCGCTTACTGAAGCAACCATGAGAGCAGCAGCCAATGTGCAGGCAGATCGTATGCCCACAGAGCGCAAGAGATGTAATGCTCATACGGCTACGCACAGTCAGCCTCAGAACGCCACAACCAATGCAACCAAACGTCACAAACCAGATAATGGCACATGAAACCAAAACCAACCCAACCCAATAGAACAACCCCAGGAGAAGAAAGAGACAATGCAAACAGCAATAGTTGGAAATGTGCAAAGCCATCAAATATCGACTATATACATATTATTAAGACGTGTTGAGTTATTATGAATTACTAAGCATTGAAACAAGGTGTACACAAACCAAGTAGTAAGATCAAGACAAACAATCGCTTCACAATAAGTAAAGTGACCAATAAATATGATACTCTACAGGTACATTGGAAGTGAAGGTGTAACACATGGTCTTACAAGCGTGTAACAAAAGCGATCAAGAAAACAACCAGCGTCCTGGAACAAAGAAGTAGTAGGGAAACAACACTGTACAGACAATCTGTTACAGGACCGCACTACAAAAAGGTGAGGTCAACAGGACCGAACTTCCCCAAGTGATGTCACCAGGATCGAACTTCCCCAAGTGACGTCACCAAGACCGAACATCTCATTGAGATCATACGTGAGAAACTAGCTTCTCATAGACGGAAAAAGCACGAGTAAGTCCACACGTGACGAACTAAGCTCGACTAACAAACACCGTTTTCATTTAGCATCTAGGGACCAGATTATCAAAAAGCCAATCCAATCCCCAAGTATTGGAATTAAGATTGGAATATTTCTGATATTAGAGTCATCATAAATAGTAGCGGTAGGACCGGTAAGATATACCGGGACTCCCACGTGTGAGAGAAACACTCAAGTAAATCCTGAGTCTAGTGAAAACACAAATAAAGACTCAGTTCGGTTCTCTCAGACTATGGACTATCCTAGCTAAGATTACAGTACTTAAGAATAGGTCTTTTGTATCCTTTATCGTGTATCTTTCAGCTACTCTCCATACTCTACATTTTTTACAATATTCTTACTAAGATAAGTCAAGTATAGGCGTTCACCATAGAAGAAAGAAACAAGAAGTGCACCCAAGAATTTATATTTTATTGCCTGAAGAACTAAAGAAGGTCAACAAAAGGCAACAGGCTGTTGACGCAATGGCGAGAGTGGCAGCGAGGAACAGGACTCTGCGACAAGGAGAGGCTGGTACTTGCGATAATACAAGAAGAGGGATAAAGACGAAGTGTCAAGAGTCCCTAGACGTACAAAGGGATAAGGAAGAGGTCACAAGATTACCAGCATAACCCTAGAGACTGACAGGTAAATTACCAGTGTTTTGGAAGTGTATAGAGTATAGCAGCATACACAAGTGTCAAGGTGGTAAGTTATAAATGATGGGGAGGGCCAGAAGTGTAAAATCATTGTGAGGTGTCAAGGTGATTTTCGCGCAAGACAATCTATTACTAACTCAATTCTCAGACACAAGCTAGTACTAGGTGGCAATTCGGTATTTGCTATACACAAGGCAATACGCAAAGGAAAAGGAAGCGACAATAGGACAGTGCAACGAGAAGGACAACACAACAACACATAACACACACACCTACTCGTGTGAACTATACACTCAACTTGAAGGAACAAACACGCATTCAATGTCTACAAATTATGAACATATTCCCATATCGGCAATTTAGGCTAATCCAATAGAACACGCACCCATACACAATCCATGTGGGCACACAACACAAGATTTAGCATAACATTTAAAGAAATAGAAGAAATCGCTAAGAACTCACACAAAAATCTGATCAAAAGGATCAATCTCATAGACACTGCAAATCACAGACACTGCAAATCACGGCACGTCACAAAGGCATGTCACAAAGAGGGCAGACTAAAGAGCAACACTAGTAAAGAACATCCCTAGTAGCAAAATAAGAGAGCTGCCCACTACAAATATAACATACACAGAGTGCAACTGATAGGAGCATACTTAAAGAGCATCAAAATATAAATCTAGCTTTCACAAGTAAATGTTCTCACAAAAGTACGATCGAATGCGGTGAGCATACGAATACTTCGTATAGAGACGGGTTTGCAACAAACTCAAGAAGCATTTACATATGAATCTAGCTTTCAAAAGTAATTGGCCTTCTAAGAATACGATTGAATGTGATGAGCATCCAAAAACATCGTAAGGACAGGTCTTAACTAACAAAAGAAAAAATCACAAGATAGCATCTATTACTAACTCTTCAAGAACAGAGAGTCCACAATATGACTCATAACGCACATATAATACACTTGCTATATGAAGCTGCAAGCACAAACTAGCATACAAGGAAGCCAACGTTCATCGCGATAGCTTGCACAAGCATTCAAATCGCAGCGATTGATACTATCTATTGATATTATATTATATACACACATATACTACAATATAACAATATCAAGATTAAACACAAGACAAGAAAGCACGAGTTAGATCTGTATAGCAATTACTAGACAAGTGATAATAAACATACGGAATCGACAAAGAACACAGAGAAGTGACCGACACAGACTAAAATCATATCTGGCATAATCAATGCCACACAAAGATCAATAAAAGGAAGAAGTCTAAGTCAAAAAAGTGCTCAAGAGTAATTATCATTGTCAAGATATTCACACGTATACATCAAGAACGTTAGCAATGATAAGACATGATTACTACGCACAGTATTAACAGTATCGAAACGCTACACACGATAGTACATCGAAAAGTAGGGATAACAGTAATGTCAGAAACCATTACATACACAGACATCCTACAACAGAAACAGAACAAAAACAAGGTACTATATAAGCACAAGACCTAGACAACAGAGATCCAATACATGGAATCGAATGTCACAACAAGGTTGATGACCCACAACAAATGCAATTCGCACACATAAGATTCAGACCAAAGCAATCACGCAGGACACACATAAGCCTCGCACATAGGTGATGCATGCACGGTAGAACTTCATAATAATGAAGAAGAATATCCCATCACACACACACTTTGTGTAGACGTCAAGTACACAGAAATATAAGACATACAGCGTGACACTGACACAGATACACACGAGCAGTGATATATCAGAACAGAGCCATAAGTTGGGTCAAACTGAAGTGAAAAAACAAAACAGGATATATCCGACAAAGTATAGTCCATACAAAACAGGATATATCCGACAGAGCCACAGTTCGATACAAGAATCATAAAGCTCGGTTCGAGACCGAACATCAAGAGGTGACGTCAACAGGACCGAACTTCTTCGGTGACGTCACTAGAACCGAACATCTCATTGAGAACACATGAGGAAATATTTTCTCATATGACGGAATAGGTACAAGTGACATCACACGTGACAAAATAAGCTTGACTAGCAAACACCGGCGCGCGCTTTCGCACAAAAAAATAACCAGTCTTAATTAATAATCCACTAACACCCACACACCAAGGCAGACATCTGAAAATGCCAACAGCAACCAGAGCAGGCGTGTATGGTGGTGGGGAGGGAAGTGAAGGCACGGATGACGTGTTCAGGCAGTAGTTCTGGCCAGCCTACCCAGCTAGGGCACCCATCCTAGCGTCAGCAATGTGTCTAGAAATAGACAAGAGTATCTGTCAAGGCAATCATGTCCTGGTGAGTCGGTTTGTGTCCAAGTTGGAACAAACAGCACCGGTGCCCATACCAACTCTACACAAGATGAGGGTATGCATCTATGACCACTAGTAGATGCGGAGCTCAGACGACGATATGACCAAGCAATCAACGACTGCGGTGACGATGAGGAAGATGAACTCATCAGTACATTAGTGAGTTAGAGCTCATGCTATGGTCAGATATATGATTTAGGGTTATTAGGGTTTTTGTGATCAGATATATTATTTAGGGTTATTAGGGTATATTTGTGGATCGGTCATAAACCCAGTTTAGGGTTTTGATCCGATTACGCACAGGCGCTAATTGACCAGATGTTAATCGAGTAATGCTCAATAAATAGCCAACGACTCACCTCTGATGAGGGGAGTACGTTGAGATATAGTTCTTGACGCGTATTTGCCACAATGCGTTCACGCTTGGGCGATCAGATAAATGAACCACCTCTTGCAAACTGCTCAAGACTCCAGAATTTCCTAAGATGCCTAAAGATAGTTACTTTAGAATGGAAAACTGTGAAGATATTATAAAGTTTAGAACAAAGTCGCTAGAAGTACATTGAAAATATGGAGAAGTCACTAAATGTACATTCACCCTTTTTCTCGATGAAAACGTACTGAAATATGGATCAAATATGTACAAATGTACATTTAGTGACAATTCCAATTTTTTTATGTGCATTTGGTGACTTTATCGTGCAAAATTTGCTTAAATATAAATTAAAGAGCCTTCGGCTCTATCCATTTTTTACGAATAAGTGTGTTGAGGGGGGGGTATGTTGTCTTTTATTAATGGTGGTGATATATGCTGCTTCATTCAAGATTATCTCACTGCCTGGTTCGCAACTCACGTGGCTTTTGCAGGAATATACGAGAATGGTGTTTCGGTAATCCATTTTATAATTCTGTTGTCATGTTGGACGTTTGTGACATATTCGTGCGAAGGCAATGCCTCCAAATCATACACGAGTTGTGGATTTTCTGATACTGCTCTAGCATAGGTACAAAGCAAATCCCCACGGCTAAAACTGTCGTGTTGGTTTATACCGCCTACTTTGGCTGTATGTAGCATTATCTGTGAGGTAACATTTCATCCATCGTACTATATAATTGAAATTTTCTTCAGCTCTAACAGGATTTGGCATACCATCTAAAATAGTATCTGTAGCGTTAGTTGTGTACAATGTAACAATCGCCAAGTTTCAAAGTAAGTTTCTATGATTCCATGGGATCAATACAAAGATCCTTTCGGACGCCTGTGGTGGTCCTTTAAGTCATAAGCTTTCTGCCGTACGATACTTTTATAAGTCCTTCATCCATACTCTGTGTAGTCAGGAGGTCCCTGGACAGGGTTTATTTGGGGATTAGGGTTTATTTAGTATTAGGGTTTATTTAGTATTTGGGTTTTAGAGACTATATTTTGAAACTGCGTTTATCCGTTCAGAGTAAATCTGAGTAGGAAAACACATGATCAAAATATAGTGTCAGGAATAGTTCAATAAATGAACAATGCCTCCCCCTGTACGAGGGGAGTACGTTGATATACAGTTATCTTTACGATTTACTACATTTTTAACTTACTTATAGGTTGGGCATTATTGAACATATCCTGAAGAGGAATAGATACTAGCGGGGGCCCATAGGACCCAGAGCAATAAAGTGAAATAAAAATTTTTAGTAGAAAAGGGGGGAAAGAGATGACTCAAACATTGACATCGACCACGGAAATGGTGTCCCAAGGAATAGAATTGCGAAGAGGAGACGGTACAGACAGTGGTTTCGTAAGCAGTGACACTAGTGACAGTATGCCAGCACTGTTAACAAACGAAAGCAGTGCATCAGAACCAGAAGAAGATAGGAGGACTCAGGAAATTGAGAGAAACACAAGACGAATGGGACTACATAACCGTAGACAGATGTTATACAATCGCAGTCATCACGCCCGATTGAATGCTAGGGTGATGTCACCAGAAAGCAAAAAGAGGAAGTCTGAAAGAAAGGTTTCACTGGAAACGACACCCAGAACTAATAGAATTAGGAGACAGGAAGTGTTGGGCCAAGATCAACAAAGACCAACACCAACATCGACATGGACACTTAGGGCAATTCCATCGTATCAATTTGGTTATACACCGGATTGGACGGCGATACATCCGCAGGACGTACACAGCGACAAAAGAAGAGTGCAGAAAATGTTTAGGTAGGTGTCTTCAGTTGAAAACAGCACCCAGTTGGGAAGCAATAGGAACATCGACAAGTTACGTAAAGAGGATGCACGCACTAGTGTGACAGTGAAGGTTGTTTTTAGTGTTGCCTACGTAGACCTGTATATAGAAAGTGCAGTCTAAACATGTTAAGTGGAAACGAGGAGTTAGAAGTAAGGTCATTAGGTAAGGCATGAGAGGTTAAGGGACACAAGAAGAACAAATAGGGCACTGCATACACACAACCACACAGCACATGATACAGGAAGTCAACATAGCAAAAGGATTTTGAGCACACGCTACGGCAACAGAACTAGATAGATAGAAGAGAACAGGGTCAAGTACACCAGAGATAAAGTCTTATGACACACACTACACACTATACAGAATATTAGATGCTAGCGCATCGACGGTTGCACATGCGCATGAAAGGTTCATAGAGTTTACAGACGCACACGTTATAACATAAGTGCGTGTAGGAGTAATGCCGACACAGGAGAAGTAAAACAGTGAGTAAGATATGTGTTAGTGAGAGTGAAAATGTTTTTGGTGTAGTGACATTGTGTGCGGTCGTGTAGGAGTATTGCCGACACAGGAGAAGTAAAACAGTGAGTAAGATATGTGTTAGTGAGAGTGAAAATGTTTTTGGTGTAGTGACATTGTGTGCGGTGAACACCCAGAGATTCTGAGGAGATTACGAGTCTTGCGTGTGAGAAGCGAACGAGGGTTCGTCAAACGGGGTAGAAGCGCAGTCTACCACCGTAATTGCGAAAAGGCTAGAGATGCGTAAGGGGTCCCGGGGTTTAAGAGAGTAAAAGCAGGCGCAGTAGTGAGATGGAGTAGTCATGGAGAGAATACGGAGCCACATCAAGGGAGTAAGCGCACGTAAGTCGTGAGTCCGGGGCATCTACAAGAATGAATAGTACTTGTTACGATAATGGGGGCAGACAAGGAGCAAGAACGATCAAGACGAACAACATCGAAGTAATAAGGCCGCGATACAAGAATATATCACATGAATGAGATTGGTTGTGTGATCACACAACTTAGAAGATGGGATCATGGGGACGTCGAGTATTTAAGACAGAGGAATAAGTCCCCCAACAGCACATTGTTTATCGCGAACATAAAACAATAAGCTACGATTGAGTATGGCCAACACACGACAAAGCCGTCGACAGCAGCAGCTCTCCCCGGAGCAGCGTGAATGCGAGGAGATCCATCAGCGCGAATGTACAGGACGTCCGAACAACCTTAACGAGGAACACCAGACTAATCAGTCGGTACTTCAACGTACATTGATGGCACAACAGAATCGTACTGAGAGAATTGCTACACCTAGTGATGTAGACTTTACGGAACAAGGGTTGGGGACCCCCGAGGCAATGGGAGCCGCACGTTTGGCAACACATAACCATCTGCAGGCTACGGCGACAGTGAGAGAGGGTGTAAACAACACAACGGACAGACGTCATCGTAATCGCCCCAGAGGAACGAGACAGAGCCGAGATCGAGAGAACGACACTCCAGAACAGCTGACGAGACTCCTCCGCCGTCAACAATCGTTGTTAGAGAAGTATAACCGACGTCTACAGCGCCTACGACGATCTACCACACCTCAGACATCCGACAACTTAGAGTTTCGCATCCGAGGGGCAGACAGGTCGCGACGGGGATTAGGTTATACATCGTCGGACCAGGAGGGAAGTGAGGCGCCGCATAACGAAGTATCGCTACATGACTTTGTACAAGAACAACACCGGGCTCAGAAGAACCCTCATGGTAGAGAAGCATTGGACAACCGTCGCGATAACATGGAGACATCGTTGCACACACGACGACAAGGCTGCCAATTCAAGCAAGAGGCGCTCAGCGACATGCTACCGGCACAATGAATGCTTGAACGTACCCCGTCGAGTCAAGCGGTATCGGCAGATAAGCGTAGAAGACTCGACCAGCAGTATACACCCCCAACACCGGAAAGTATAGCAGCCGATCGTCAGGCTTTACACGCACGAATGCTTAAACTATCGGAAGAACTATGTAGTGCGGTAGAGGCTAAAAACTTACCACGTGCAGAGGCACTACGAGGCGTGCTCGAGACACTACGGGCAACACATGATTCTCATCCAACGAACAAACAGGAGCCACGAGAACCTCGTAGCTGGCCTGAATGGCCTTCTAACCGATACAACCTTAGCAACATCATGGAGCGCGATACAAAAGGGGCTTTGCGAGAGACCCTTAAGAACGCGCAGATATCGGAGTTGGATGAAGCGTGCAGTCTTCGTTGGTTCTACAAAGTGTTGAGTCATTTAAAAGCTGAACAATCCACACTTGATTACTTTAAATCCAATCATCAACGTCTAGTGGCGTGGACTCTCGAGTTGCAGATTACGCAAATTTGTTCACATGAGACTCAGGCGACGGTCGACCCGACCTTTCGTAGGTTAGCGAAGGGACATCTCAAGCTCAGCAACGTCCCAGTAATGGAACAGATGACTTATCTAATGGAGAACCACCGTCGAGCACATGAGCGTTGTCAAACAGATGCCAAGTTCAAGCAGAACTTACTGAACCATTGCATCGTTCAACTCTTGGAGGATACTCTTGGCTCGCGTACAAATGAGCGGACCTTGCAGTTGCACCCTAAATAGCAACTGATGGAAACCCACGAGTTACTACAGCTACTGAGCCCGGATATCCAAGAGGCACAGATACGTTCCACAAATCGTCTAACGAATCGTCGTGGTCACAATGGGGACACAGGCAGAAATGAGGAGACAGGTCGACTCAGCACCCATATAGGTCAACGTCAACACCAACAATGGCAACAACGGCCAACAGCGACGGCTACAGCAACCACGTGTAACGGCTGCCGGGCGCAAGGACCTTCAGGCCTCCGGCACATACCACGGTGCCACCGCTACAGGGCGGGTGCAGGACAATAGATCGCGATCGTCACATACCAATTTTCACAGCAGAGACATGCAGTCGTCGCAACGTACAACGCTACCGCAAGGGCAAGAACGCCACCAGTCGCAGTTTTCCAACAGGCAGCCAACGACAAACACGTCCATACCACAGGATAAAGTGGTCACATAAGAGGACGTCCCCAGTAACGACACCCAGTCTGCCACAGAGATACATATACATTCGATCTTGACGGAGGAAGCTGGACAAGGTGACAATTCCTATCCGACTACACCACAGTCGTCATGGACCCCGTACCCGGAGCAACTCTGAGACGTCAGGGTGACTGACGATGATGTAGCACTTACGCTGACACAGATATGGCAGGCAGCAATGGCGACCCAAGACCCCACTGCTGTCTTCCGATAACCTTGTCTACATCCAACTGCAAGTGAATGGACGTACATTCCGTGCGTTGGTGGACACCGGTGCCAACCGTAGCTGCATTACTCGGTCATCCACAGACCTTTGAGGACGACCAATTACACCAGTACCAACCGGTTCGTTCACATACTTAGCAAACGAGGCAGCCCGTACTCCTCGGCTGGGAACAACAGAGGTACTGCTGATACGTTGTGGTTCCGAGATTATCAACGGGTCGTTTGAACTGAGGAATCTATCCGACGCCTTTTATATCATACTTGGGCTCGATATGATGCCTAACCTAGGATTATACCGAGGAGGGATACAATCACCACTGACGCCTATCGACCCAACAGATCTCGACGACTTTCTCAAGCCAGTGGCTCGCCGCCAGGCCCCCGACATTACCGAACCAGACGGAGTGCGGGCACGACTTGCCACAGTTTTAGAAACGAACGCCGCTATTGAGGACAATGCACGTTGTCACTTAGAGGGGAGTGAGTTGGCGATACCAGTAACCCGCGAGCAAGCAATGAGCATGAGAAGGTCAACACGCAATTTCGTATCCGATCGATGGCTTCCGTACGTCGACGAACAAGTACAGAAATGGTTAAAAGACTTGGTGATCACGAAGCGTACGACACCGACGACGGTTAATCTTCCACTTCTAGCGGTTCCGACATTCGACAGTGAGGGCAGCGTTAAGAAGGTACGCGTCTGCCTAGATATGCGAGCGGTCAACGCACTGATACCAGGAGACCAGTTCTTGATACCGAAAGTGAATGAGATCATTTCTAGATTAAAGAGCAGGAATTACTATACTATACTCGACATATCGGCAGCATATCATAGACTCCCGATACATCCGGACTCTAGATATCTGCTCAGCTTCACACACGACAGTTACCAGTACTCGTTCACATCGGCACCATTCGGTTTACACGTGCTGACACAGCAATTTCAACGAACATTTAGTACGATACTCGATGGTTTGCCAGTCCACCACTACATCGACGACATAGTAATAGCCAGCGACGATTACGAGGAACACGTGGCTACATTGAAGGAGGTGATCAAGAGACTGACATACCATAGCTTCAAACTGAATCCGGCCAAGTCTCATTTCGCAATTGCGGAAGTTATGATACTGGGCAAGAAAGTCTCGGCGAAGGGGATTGATGTCGACTTTGAGAAACAGGCCAAACTTCTGGACTGGCCAACACCTCAGCGGTACAAGGACATTGCCTCAGCGTTGGGCCTGGATAATTGCTTGCACGAGCACCTACCCAATTTGGCACACGTGGTGGCGCCACTACGTGAATTCTGTAAGCTCAAACCAAACGAACTGATAGGGAACAGGTGGGAGCGACGGCATGCGGACGCTTGGCAAGCGATGAAGGATGCGATAGTGAACGCAGTAGCATTACACTTCCCGGTAGATATCGTCCCACTCAACCTCGAGACTGCCGCTAGTGACTACGGACTAGGGGGAGCGCTATTTCAGTGGGTGGAGAGCAAGAAACACTACCTCGTGTTCTTCAGTAAGACCCTCAATCACGCTCAGTAGAACTATGCAACGCCGATGAAGGAACTCCTGGCGTTCGTTTATGGTTTGACACACTTCCACGACTACCTCGACGGACAACACTTCGCGGTGTTTACGGATCACAAGGCTTTAGTATAAATGAACACCCAACTGAAGCTTAACCCTATGTTACAGCGTTGGCATCATATCATAGCGCCTTGTAATTTTACTATTTCGCATATACCGGGGGAGAAGAACGTACTGCCGGACATGCTCAGTCGGATACATGAAGGAACGGCGGAGACAGATGTACCAGAGGTGCTGTATGCAGACTGCTGGCAACTATTTCCCAGTTATTATGAACAGGCTCAACGTATCTTTGGCCATGACAATATAGACGTATTCGCAGCACCTCACAACGCTCAGCTGCTCAGGTTTTGTACTAAGAATGACTGCAATGGGGCGCTTGACCATGACTGGGCGCTGGTCGATGGATGGATGAACCCGCCATGGAAACTGATACGCCGCATGCTACGGAAGATCAAAACAGATTGAGCCACGGCAACGGTATGCCTACCTTGGACCCCTCGAGCACCATGATTGGACCTCTTCAAATCATTTCAGCAAGCCGAGCCCGTGGTAGTACTCCGAACCCCGCATACATTTCTAAAATATGCGAAGTATGCTTGCGGGAAGACTCCATGGGGCCATACGGTGGTGGCACG